>NC_089756.1:25343017-25360517 GCF_040412425.1 Macrobrachium rosenbergii | reverse complement strand
GCGTCAAAGAAACTTCGGCGTATTTTTTACTTGTTTTTTTCCGAATCTGGTATAAGTAAGAACAGATGGTTTTGTCCGTCATGACGTCATTTACTTCAAATAAAAGACTCAATCATAATTGTTATTTTTATTGGGGTTAAATATCCCGGTGTTACTGAGGAATTGTATAATTCTAGTATTACACTGTACCTTATGTGCTTACGTTTATTTTACTATCGTCTTTGATGAAGGACAAAAGTAATATAAAGAATGTCTCAAAATATAAAAAAAAAAGTTAATAAAAAGAGCAACTGAAAGGTCCAGGATAATTAAGCCATACTCGCAAAGAAACACTAAAGAGAAGGTAAAAAAAAAAAAAAAAAAAAAAAAAAAAAAAAAAAAAAAAACAGAGGCTAGCATGCAAAAGGAAATAAAAAAGGGAAAAGGTAAAAAGAAGTGAAATGGCTGAGAAACAGATCGAGTCAGGGGATCACTGATATATTTTTTCCCTAAAAGTCAGGGATTTCTGACGCATCTGAAAATTATATTTACTTTTCAAGTTTCGTGAAATATTCATGTACCTTTCATTATCAGTGCGAGAGGAGAGGGAATGTGAAAGGGAAAAGACACACACACACATAGCCTATATATAAATATATATATATATATATATATATATATATATATATATATATATATATATATATATATATATATAAATAATAATATATATATTTATATATTCATATATATATATATATATATATATATGTCTGTGTTTGTGTTCTTTTCTTCATTTCTTCCCTACGTTTCGTAACTGATCATCACGTCATCAGGGAATTCTATGGAAGAGTGAATAAATCAGTAAAAGGCGCTGATTTCACTACCTTATAATAGTTTATTAACTTTTCATAGAATTCTCTGGCGACGAGAGGATGAATCAAGAAACGTAGGAAGGAATAAAGAAAAAGAGTGAATCTCCATCGCATCCTTGCTCTTGATTCTACCTTTCATGAATGTGGACAGAGTCCCTCCCAATATTTTGATATATATATATATATATACACTTTTATATATGTATATACACACACACACATATATATATATATATATATATATATATATATATATATATATATATATATATAATATTATTGTGTGTGTGTGTGTGTACGTGGGTGTGTGTGAGAGAGAAAGGGTTAATCTAGTAAGACAATGAAATGTCATGACTGTGTAGCTACCAAAGCATATGCGAAGAAAGGTTGAAAAGGTGTATAATAATAAGATAATAAGATGCACCAAAAAGTTGACAAAGGTGAAAGAATGGGTCACAGTGTTTTGAGGTGGTTTGGTTAAGTGGAGAAAACGGGGGACAATGGTTTGTTGCAGAGTGGTTATGGTTCTGGAAGGAGATGCAGATAGCAAAAGTACTGGAACGTGGCAGTCTTAGAGCCCAGAAAAAGCCCAGGAAGAGGGAATGCCCATTAAGGCAGATTCTCCGTCTGAAATAAATGCTTAAAATTTTGTAAATAACTCATTTCAAATATCCCACTATTTAGTATCTATATATCACTCTATTATACATGTCTATATCTATATGTAAATATATATATATATATATATATATATATATATGTATATATATATATATATATATATATATATATATATATATATATATATTTATATAATAATGTATATATATGTGTATATATATAGAATAGATACAAAAATATTTAAAATAGATTGATAGATAGATATATAACAAAATAAAGGATATACAGTATGTATATATATATATATATATATATATATATATATATATATATATATATATATATATATATATATATATATATATATATATATATATTTTTTTTTTTCTAACATTGTTTGAAGACCATTTGAGCATCTGAATCGTGAAATTTAATTTCCGGGTATCATTATTAATATTTGTCAAATTATATTCTGTGATCTGAAAGATTAAAACTCTAACCGTTTCCCCAGTCATTTTTATTACGAGTCAAATAATTTCTTTTGTCGCCGGGTTTAAACCGAACCTTATCTCGATTCTATTAAGGGACGTTTTTTCTTTTTTCCCTTGAGGTTCCGAAGCGTAAGAGAAGTTGTGAGGTCCTAAGGAGAGACTTAATCCTAATCTAATGCCGACCTTCTCCTGGGACAATGGGACAATGTTTGCTCTACAGATGAAAACTCAGATGTGGCGGCTTCCGGAGTCCGGACTGGATGGTGGTATCAACCCATCTCCCCACCGCCTCCCCCCGGCCTCCGCCATCTCGCCCTTCTTACCACCCTGGCCGTGTCATGCCCAACAGAAACCCAAACCTCCACCCAACCTCACCAAAGTGGAAATAGTCCAAACTTGGCAGGAACCCCGAACCCGAACTCCATCTTACCCAGCCCCAGTGCCACCAGACCAGGGCCAGAAGGTACCGACAATCCAAACTCGCCCACTCCCAGTAGGCCTGGAGGGTAGCCTTCAGCTTTCGCCCCCCCAACCCCCTTTTCCCCGCCCATGCCCCAACCCAGTGGCCCCAGTTCAGGCATGAAGGGAGCCCCTAACCACACCCTACCCAGCCCCAGTGGCACCAGTCCAGTGCGCGGGAAGTGCCCCCAGCCCAACCTGGCCCCAATGGCTGCACTTCTCTCCTGATTCGACCCACCCGCCCAATAACAGGACCAAGTTGGTGTCTCCGGTATCGAATATTTTATACTCTCTACCTGCTTCGGTTTTTCTTTTTAACTATATTGACTGCTATGTGATATTATCTTCCTATTTGCATTTTTTTGTTTTCAGCCTATTGCATTAATATAATGGTAGCATTTATCGGCGATTTTCGTCTCTTTACTTAATAAAATACTGACTATGAACAAACTTCACGCAGTGTTATTTTTCAGCTTCAACTAGACAGCATGATTAGATTAACTTTTAAGGAGTTTTTTTTTCGTTATTTAGAACTGTTAACGGTAAAGCAGTTAGCTTCGTGAACGAAACAGAGCTAGATCCTGAACAAAAATAAATATATAAATAAATAAAAATATAAACAATTAAATAATTAGATAAATCAAATAAAATACAAGATAGAAAGTTAATGTTATTCGTTACATTTAGGCGATCCATCTTTTTTCAGTTTTACCGATTAATTTCCAACGTCCTCAGTAAAAACGTTCCTTCATTTCGGTGAAATGGCCACGACAAGAAAGAACAGACCCACTGAGAAAAATCGAACATTATGCGAATGGACTCCACACCACATATGTTGACATATCACCTTTTTAAAAGAGGTTCAGTGATTCGGGAAGCATTGAAGCTGGCAGAGAATTCCATGTTCTGGAAGCTAATCATATGGAAGACTGATCATAATTATGCTTCAATGATCATAATTTTGTTTTATAACGTGGCGACAAGTGCTTGGAAGTCACAAAGTCTTTTACAAACGGAAAACTACGTGCCAGCAAAACGAATTCTACTATGTTAAACGCATTGTTGTATCCCTATATTTATTTTCCGTGTGTGTAATACAGAGAGCCTTCAGGCAATGAACTCCACGTTAACTAACGAAGACGAAGACGTGTAAATAAATTCTTGAGGGTTATTCCTAGAGCAACAATGTTTGGAAATTTAAAATGATCTAAGGCTAAACTAAGAGATTTTATAACGACTCACCTCCAAATAGAGAGTGCAGATGCGGGGTTGAGGTCTGGTGTACCTTTAGGCATTGGAGGCACCATGCAATAGCACTGTACACAATCCGTTCTTGTAGTTCTTTTCTTGATGAAACTTTGTCAGCGTCGAAAAGAAGAAGAAGAAGAAGAAGAAGAAGAAGAAGAAGAAAGAAGAAGAAGACAATCCATTCTTGTGGTTCTTTTCTTGATGAAACTTTGCCAGCGTCGAAAAGAAGAAGAAGAAGAAGAAGAAGAAAGAAGAAGAAGAAGAAGAAGAAGAAGAAAGAAGAAGAAGAAGAAGACAATCCATTCTTGTGGTTCTTTTCTTGATGAAAACATTGCTGGCGTCAACAGCTTCAGATATGAAAAGGAAGAGGAAGAAGAAGGAAAAGACCATTAGAAGAAGAAGAAGAAGAAGAAGAAGAAGAAGAAGAAGAAGAAGAAGAAGAAGAAGAAGAAGAAGAAGGAAAATTCATTGCAAGATAAAGAAAAAAGAAACAAATGACTCTCCGATTCGAGCATCTTGAACCGAAGCATCACGCAGAGGAATCCGATAGGGATTCTTGAAATTCCAACTTTCGTCAGCAATCCACATTTCTCTATAATCCCCCGGCTCTCCCGGGCACGACTTCCTCCTCCTGTCCCTCACTGCCAATCAGACTTATAATTAGTCTCGAGCAGGTGAGGACCAATTAGCAAAACTCTTGAGACAAGTTGACGAGACGCTGGATTTCCCCTCTGGAAGTAAAGGAATTACTTGTAAATTCGCCGGAAACTTGAATGACAGCGGATTTCGGAAAGCAATTACGCGGAGCGATATTTAGAATTGGATCTTATGCAAATCATGTTCATCACTAGAGAGTGTGCACAGCTAAAGGCTTTTGTTGTAATTAAAGAAGTCTCTGTCCCCACTATGCTTCTTCAAAGAAGTCTATGCCCCCACTATGCTTCTTGCAAGAGCTTTTAATCTGTCTTTACATTTCTTTAGTAGAATACAGACAATATGCAAGGTATATGCTGCTATTGTTCTCGAATGTCCAACCATACCCTGCTATGCAACGAGACAATAAGAAATGTGCTTTAGTCTAAGTAAACCACAACAGTAAACATCATAAATGAAGAATTCGTTTTCAGATCTTTTAAACAAACAGAATAACCAGCTTATCACAACATTTCTCGATAGCAAATAATTACGAAAAACCGGGGAACTCATTTTAAGGTCTGGTAAATATGCTTTCATCTCCTAATATCGGTCCAGCCCGAAATAAAAATCTTATTCCTTTGTCAGCATAAACTTCTTATTATGATAACAAGAGAGAGAATATAAATGCTAAGCCTTCCCACAGTCTATCTGAAATTGTTAGGTCGGTTATTTCAATCGACAAATTCTCGGGATGGGGAAATTAGTTTTGTTATTGACTGAGGGCCTCAGGCGAATCTTGCCGACGACTGCCTCCTCCTCCTCCTCCTCCTCCTCCTCCTCAGAGCTTCTTACTTTTACATATTCTCTCCTTTCATTTTCCATCTTACCGACAACTTTCTTCTTGTTTGTTCTTCATGTAACTCTTTATAGCTTTTCATCTTCCATCTTCCAGACGAATGTGTCCTTTTTTCTTCACATCATATTTACCATACCCTCCATTTATAGATTTCTTGTTCGTCTACCCGTATATTTTTATTTACTTTTTGCCTTACTCATGGCCTTCTACTTCTTATAACTGTCTTCGTATTCTTTTATCTATTTTGTCAACCACTGCTTTTTATTCTTCTACCAAATTATCACGATTTCAGTTCTACTGTACTTACATTTGACACTAAACTCCTCAGGCCTGTTCATTGAGCTTTGTCGAGAAATTCCTTTCCAGGAGGACCTTCCTACTTCTCTTATCCTGACCAATAATCTTTCTTCTCATAAGAGGAGAGTCTGTCGCTTCCTTCGTGGTTAAGGGCGGCCCTCTTCTTTTCCTTCTTCATTTTACTGTTTTATTTGGGCCTGTGTTCGACGAGGGACTTTGCTTCCCAAGTCAAATGGTTTTTGCAGTGTTAACATATCTATGGAAGTGATTCATAATTCCCATTGAAATTATACTCACGGTAAATAAGCGAGTTGAATTTCAACATAGCGAATACCTCACGTAAAAATCGTTAACACTGTATATGACTGGACAACACTTTCGATTTATTATTAAAAGTTATTATAAATGTACAAAATTTCTTATCGAACAAACCAAACAGGTCGTTAATTGGATAGCTAAAAGCTTCCACAGAATAGGACGGTCACATGTGATCGAGGAGAGAGCAAGAATGGAAGTATAGCAAATAAAGAAAAAAGATGAAGGGAGATTCAAGCTCGGTTTACCATTTTTATGAAGCGGCTGATACAAGCGCGCACGAAATATATGCAACTCTTGAGATAAAGATAAAACAAGTAAAAAATGCGCCGAAGTATCTTCGGCGCCATCAAGTTTTCTGTACAACCGCTACATCGTATAACTAAGACCACCGAAAATAGATCTATCTTTCGCTGGTCTCGGTATAATGCTGTATGAGCCGCAGCCCATGAAACTTTAACCACGGGCCTGTGGTGGTCTATCCTATATCGCTGCCAGAAGCACGATGTGGCTAAACAACTTTAAATAAAAATAAAACCTACTGAGGCTGAAGACTGCAGCCAAGGTATGTTTGATGAATGTGGAGAGTGAATGATCAACATACCCGGTGCAGCCCTCCACCTCATGTTCCCTGAATCTGAGACGGACAGAAAAAGTGCGGAGGGACAGACAAAGCCGCTAATAGTTTCTTTCTGAAAACTAAAACGCTGTCGATAAGCGTAGCTTTCACTGCATGACAGACTGAATATATAGGAACATCCCAATGCCTAGAACTGAGGCCAAACCTCTCGGACTAAGCCAAAAATGGCTCGGACCGCCACCAAACGTACATCTCAAGCAGGCCCCTGGTAGCGGTTGCCGAGCAACGTAATGATGTAGCGACGCGCCCCGGCTTGTTTTGTAACGTTTCCGCGACACGTCTTGTTACTTCTACAAGATATTTAGAAAGCATTTTGTTTCTGTCGGCAGAGTTTTTGGGAAGACAGGCAAAGCTACCATTGCGTCGCCTGGTTGATTTGATATATCAGGCTTTCAGCAGGGCATTTCGGCCCAACTTTTGAAAATGGCCCTTTTCGCCTGATCAGCTTTAAAATAATCCCCCTTTTTTCCCAAAAACGAGAGTGTAGTTGAACTATAATTTTTTTATGCATACTATTCTATTCTTGATCGCAAATACTTCATCTCATACAAAATTCGACGCTGTATCTTGAAAAATGAAGAAATTAAGATAAGTTGAATTTTCAAAACTTTGGTGGGTTGTAATTCAAAAAATTTTTTTGTGGGTAGAGGCCTTTCTAATGCTGAACGCCTTATATGAGGCAATAACAAGACTTTCATTGCATGAACGGCACAGATATAATGAAGGCAATTGTTTACGTTAATCATACTTTTTTTGTGATTCTCAAAGTTCTAGCTTTTAATGCTAAAACAACAGCATAGAATCACTGCCAAAAGCCTTCGCTAGTTCTGTTAAATGGAGAATCGTCAGCGGCCGCTGTAAGATCACGCCAAACACATTTCTGGGAAATGATTATCATGAAGAATTTAACGAGTTCCAAATTTTAAAACCTACAAAAAAAGGATAGTTGACAGAATGAGTCTTCCGTGACAACAGAAAGAGTTATGTGAAATGGAATAATAATTCATGCATTATTTATAGGGATGTATAAATGATGTCACTATTTGCTCATGCTAACTTGGGGATCAAGAAGGGTGTCTGATGATGCTTTCCATGTGAAAAATATGATGAAATATTTACGATCTGCCTGTCACGATCACCAGTCCCAGGGCTCTCTATATTCAAACACTTCCGGGCTCTCAACCATTAGTACTTTCGGGTCTGAACAAGCATCAGTCCTAGGACTCTCATCATTTAAATTTTCCCTTCCCTGAGCACCATTCCCAGCATTCTCTATAGGATTCATTACCTGAATATCAGCCCTGGAGGTCTCAGCATTTAAATAACCCTATCCTGGGTACCAGTTCCAGGAGTCTAAAAAAAAAAAAAGTAATAGATTCCTTTCTCAGGGCTCTTGACGTTTAAAACTTTACTATCCTGAGCACCAGCCCAGAGCTCTAATGACGAAGAGGTTTCAGCATCTAAACTCCTCTTTCCTTGGGGTGTCAATATTAAAATCCGTCTTCTCCTTAGCGCCAGTCCTAGAACTCTCAGTTTGTGGATGCACTGAGTGAAGAAAATTAGTCAAGAGTCAGACATGCAAAGAATGACATACAGTAAAAAAAAAGTTAAGGATGATTTTACAACCAACTGAATACGATATTAGGAGGCGTGAAAATTGTGAACGCCAGAACATTAACACTGCAGAACCCAAAAATCAAGAGGTCTTACGACGCCCATGCCAGTGGTGCCTTGGTACTTTTAAATTTGGAGTAATACATAGAACCCCTGTAAGGGGGGACCATGAAAGGACGTCCGAACAGGAAAGGAATATGAGGAGAATTTAGAATGACAATTAGAATCAATTTCGTGTATAGTGATTAAGGTTATTGCGAAAGAGGCGTGACATCATCAGTAGTTTTCTGGACGCAGCCGCAATGGGCTACAATAAATTTGGTAGGCTCGTTCACCCTCATGCTTTACGAGCAAATTCCAGTAGGAGATAATTTCATTCGAAGTGAATTATCAAAATTTTTAAATGAAGTGAAGGTATCGCCCAAGGCTTTAAACTGAAAGGATAGAGAAAATTTGAAAGCAGAATAGAAAAAAAATATATGAATGAATGTGAATCAAGATGTGGACATACACAATTTACCTTGAAAATCAAAGGAACACAACATTCATTCGAAAATTACAATATACAGACAATTGTTTCATCAAGGTACTTCAGCGATGGACCAAACCTTCTATCATAAAACATATTTATGAACGTCAGCATAGTAACGACAACAAAAGAATTATGGTTAATAAGGAAGGCAAAAGAAAGGCAAACCAAATACAGTAAAAGAATTAAGTGAACAAATGAAATGCACGAGCACACATCGGGGCGGATAAAAGGAAGTACGAACGCCGAGTGAAAAAATGCAAAAATCTTCGGGACGAGGCTCTTTGTGAGAATGTGGGGGGATGGGGAGGGGGGGGTGTGGGGAACTTATGATAAAGGGATGGAGGGGGTTGGAGCCCTAAGGCAGCAGGGATGTAGGACCCCCATCCGCACACAAGGAGAAGCTGTAATATTAAAAAGCATGTTATTATTAATATTTCACATACGCCGTGGAATATCCTGATTAAATAACTTGTTTTGCATAAACTTATATTCAAATTAGGCTGGTTTAATGATGTTTATACTGGAGGGTGATATTGGACTTTTTTAGAAGAGTTACTTGATTTCGACTGAATATCATAAAGCCCGTTGGATACGATGTCAATGCAGCAGCAACAGATTCTCATTTCGGACTTTTTTTTCTTTTTTGTTTCTTGTAAACATTACTGCAGCGACATTACAAAAAGCTTTTAGTAATATTATGAATCACGTCGATTCTGCTCGCATCTCGTAAACATTATTCGGGGATATTAAATAAGAGCTCAAGATTGACAGTACTCGGAAACGTGACTGAGGGATAACAACTTGAATAAGTTGAAGCTGTTTGCGAATGTAAAGCGAAAGATTATGAATTTATTTCAAATTCTATATTTTTTCTCGTCAGATCGTACTCTGCACGTAAAAGTACTTTCCTTGTTTAAAAGCCGGTGATTGGATTTCAGCACTCACAGTAAATGAATACACCTTTTCTTTCAACACACGATAGTTTTAATTTACATTGGAAATCCTGAATTACCGTAGGCATTAAGAGTCTCTTCAACTTCACAGTGTCAGAGGTGTTTTATTCCCTTTGTTGTCAAACGTCCAACGGTCTTTCACTGCATTTATTCTTTATTGTGAGGCTATGAAACGGTATTTCATTCCCTTTGCTGTAAAGCTATGGAACGGTACTTCATTTTCCTTGCTGTTAAACTGTGGAATGACATTTCATTCCCTTAGCAGTGAATCTGAAAGTGGTTTTTCACTACCTTTGCAGTAAGTACCTTAGTTTTACTGCTGTAAAAGTTTGGAATGGTCTTAATTCCCTTTGTAGCAAAACTGAAATGGCACTTAACTAAATTTGCTTTGAAATCAGACTCGACCTTCCAGTTCCCTTGCTATCAAACTATTAAATGGTCTTTCGTCCTCTTTGCAGTATCACTGTGGAATGATCATTTGTTCATTTTGCAGAAAACTTTGGAAGAGTCTTTCATTCCCATTTCTGTAAAACTGCAGAGCAGTCCTCCATCCCTTTTGCGGTGAGCCTGTACAACGGTGTTCCCTGACCATTGCATCTTTCATTCTCATTACTGCGAAACTGTAGAACAGTCTTTAATTTCTTTGCTGTAAAATTGTATAATGGTGTACTGTTTCCTGTCGTAAAACTAGGGTATGATTTTTCATTCCCTTTGCCATAAAGCTATGGAACTGTGTTTAATTATCTTTGCTGTAAAACTGCCACGCTGCAGCAAAACCGTGGAGTGGTCTGCCAGTCCCTTTGCTGTAAAAATTGCAGAGCAGTCTTTCCGTCCCTTAGTTGTAAAACAGCAAACTGATTTCTGTACCTATGCTGCAAAACTGTAGAGCTGTTTTTCACTTAGTCTGCTGTAAAACTGTAGTGTGTTTTTTTCATTTAGTCTGCTGTAAAACTGTAGAGTGGCCTTTTATTTCCTGTGCTAGAAATGTGGAATGGTCTTTCAGTCCCATTAATGTAAAGTATAAGTATGTACATTTACTTGTATATTTGTCATTATATCATTAGTTATTTTTACACTTTGTTTTTAGCTATATTTCAGATATAGTTTTATACCCACTGTAACTATAGGTGAAAGATAATAGCCTTTTAAACTTTTATAAATAATGGTCCTCATTTTTAATAATAATAATAATAATAATAATAATAATAATAATAATAATAATAATAATAATAATTTCGCTTGCTGTGATAGCCCTTTTATCAGCAAAATAAAAGGAATTGAAAGGCTTGAGAAAGAATTTATAAACTCTGAAACGGAGACCACTTATTTGGAAACTGTCCTTTTCAGAATGTAAACGATGGCCAGGGCGAGCTAAGTGTACAAGGTAGTTTGAATGTAAAATTAACTATATAAACGCAAATCGTATGATAACAAATTTAGATACTGTGTCACATACATATTTCCGAATGCATTTTGCTCTCAAACATAAATGAAATGTTCTGAACCTGTAATATTTTTATGATCAGTAAAATTTGCTCGCAGTTCAATGTAATAAACCTCCTATCTTTTCAATCTTTCGTTTATTGTCGATACGTTCGATTTTTTTTCGGCATACAAAATGTGTCACGAACTTCAGTGACTGTATTCAAAGAAATTAAACGATTGGAATGACTTATTCTTTTTTTGTTAGATTGAGCTGACTTTGTGCCAACAAAGGTTCTTGCTTCTTTGAGCAGCCAGTAAACCTTGATCTTTCCTATCCTGCTTCGCTTTTGACTTCGTAATTTAAATACTTAGAGAAGTTTTGACGCTAAGTGCTTCATGCAGATTTATTATGCATTCGTCGCAAGGGACTGTCACAAGTGATTGGTTGACTGTTTCAGTGCAGCAAAATATATTCACGCGAATATATTTTACGACGAGAACACCAGACTCATTCAACATAAAAGCGACGCCACTGTTACTCCTTTTAGTTTCAAAATTGCCTTCCTGGCTTCTTCACCCCCCTCTTTCCATTGTCCCTTCTACTTTCCAATTAATCCCCATCACATGTTCGATATCCCCCCCCCCCGCCCCCAACTAACTTTTTCTTCAATTCTTCCCCCAACCTAGTTTGACATCCCCTTATTTCCTTTTCCTTCCACTCTTCACTAGTTACTGTTTTAACACTCTTTCCCCCTTTCTCTTGTACAGTACTCCATTCCCTCTTTATTATTCCTTCCTCCCGCAAATACTTCTTCAACAACTACCCCCCAACCCCCGTCTCTGCTGACCCCTCCCATTTCCCCAATACTTCTTGCACACTCTCCTATTCATATATAATACTCTTCATTCCAACCAACCCCTTTTAACATTTCAACACTCCAGCATATCTCTTCACTAACCCCTTTTAACATTTCAACATTCCAGTAAATATCTCGTCAACATTTCTGACTGAAGCGCCCCCCTCCCCCCCCAACACACACACAACCTTCCCCACACCCAAATTCTCATCAACACTTCCCAACCTCCGTTTAACAGGCGCTCCTTTTACTCGCTTCAACACTCCAGCAGTCACTGATATCGTAGCAATATCAGAAACACAGCAACATCGAACACACCTGATCACCGTCAGCCGCGTACACACCACCTCCCTAATTAATTGAAACTCGAGCCCCATTGTGTACGTCGCCTGACTCAGGTGAGACGACGCTAAATTAAAACTTTTCCTTCCATCGCCTGTTGCTGTTGCCTATCCATCGCTGGGGGTTGGTGGTGGGGGGGGGGCGAGGAGGTAGGCATGGCCGTAGAAACAGTGAAGGATGTGGAAGGATGGGAGAAGGAGGGAAATAAATACAGTTTAAAGGCCCCCACAGGCGTAGCAGAGGTTCATGGAGTAAGGCTGGGGAGCTCTGGGTAACGCTGAAGGGAAAGCAACGGGGGTTAGGGTAGTCAGAATACCGCCGGAGGATCGGAAGATGCTGTGCTTAGGGCTTAGGTTGAGTGCCAGGTTTGAGGACAGTCATCGAGGTATCGAAGAGGTTGCTGGCTAGGGGTTTGGAATGTGAAGGGTGAGGTTAACTGTCAGGACTGAGGATGAACCTCGAGGCACTAAAGCGACAATTAATGAAAAAAATTGTTGCAAGTCCGTTGAGGTGTACAGGGCGGAGTTAAGAGTGAAGACTGAGGTGCAGAGGAGGTTGCAGATGAAAGAGGTTGATGGCAAGGGGTTGGAATGTGAAGGGTGAGGTTAAGAGTCAGGACTGAGAATGAACCTCGTGGTACTAAAGCGACAATTAATGAAAAGAATTGTTGCAAGTCCATTGAAGTGTACAGGATGTGGTGAAGAGGAGGTTGTCGATGAAAGAGGTTGATGGCAAGGGGTTGGAATGTGAAGGGTGAGGTTAAGAGTCAGGACAGAGGACGAACCTCGAGTTACGGAAGCGTAGTTAACGAAAGAAACTGAGGGCTTGTTCGTTTACGTGTACAGAATGAGGTTAAGCGTCAAGACTGAGGTGCGAAGGAGGTTGTCCATGAAAGAGGTTGATGTCAAGGGGTTGGAGTGTGTGTCTGGGGGCGGTTGGGGGCCAGGGGGGGTAAAGCCGAATATCTGGACTGCGGCTGATGTGTGGCTGCAGTGATCAGTTTAAAATGAGGCGGTCGATTTCGGGCTAAAGTGTTTGTTTTTCCTCGGTGGCTGATTAGGTCATTAGAGGCCCCGTGTGACGCCCTTGATGTGATTTGTGGCGGAATAATATCCTTTGACTCCGAAGGTTTTAGGATTATTAGCGGAAAAATTATTGGCAATTCTGCTGTTATAATCGGTCGACGTGTTGACAGAGGTTGTCAAAAGTCAAAGCTAACTAGAATTTAATGAAATCTGATTTCGCTTCAGATCATCCAAAACAATAAATAAATGGATAACCACAGGAAAAGGAACTCGCCATTGATGTTTTCATGTTTAGATCGAGATACTAAGAAACTTTGTTTTAAAATTAAACGGACTTGCACAGAAGGAAAATTACTTTATATACACACATACACATACACACACCCCCAGCGTTCAGCGGTTGGGAGGCTCACTTCAGCCATGTTCAAGTTCTCAGTATGATTTCTGAGAGAGTCCAAATGCTTGAGGCACGTACCGCGTTAAGTACCATTGTGCCCTTGTTGACGTAGCACTTCAAGTATGTGCCTGGTAGTTTTTTTGGCTGTGGTGGGTGACAGTTTGAGGGAACTAGAATGTAAATGCCTTCTGGAGTCACAACCTCCAATGGAAAAGACGTATTGGGAATATATATATATAAGATATATATATATATATATATATATATATATATATATATATATATATATATATATATATATATATATATATATATATATGAATAGAAAGGGCAACCTTCATACTAGAGTTTACAGTCTTCATGCAGTGCAGTCATCATGAAGTACAAAAATTCCCATATATCTTACAACTGTAACGACTGCTTGCCCATACGAATTTCGCTGACGTACCGAAACAAGGCATGAAATACAGATTAATGAAAGCAGTAAAAGACAGAAAAATCAACAATAATTATTGGTTGCTATTCTCCTGAAACCATGGATGCGGGTTCCAGGTTCCATTAACACTGCACTAAAGACAGAACTCGTATTCAGTTATACGGCCATTTTGCGTAGGTGATTCTTACACCGTTTTTATTTTTTTTCTCCATAGAATCGTAAAGAAATTGAATCTGTCCCACGAAAGAGTTAACAGACGTGACTTTACAAAGATAGTTTATTAGCAAATAAAATTCATACGGAAACAAAGAAGAAGGTCTGCAATTTCCAAAGCAATTAGCATTATTATCTTTTAAATTATCATCAATATTAGTGTGGTTATAAATTGCCTTAATATCTTGTTACTGGGTCTTATATTTCAGTGAATTAGTATGATGTAATTGCATTCGACCTGCACTGTAATAACGGCTATTACTACTATTTCTGTTATTACTTTGCACTGATCATCATATCCCGACCAACCAAAATAGAAAAGAATTCATTATTATTATTATTATTATTATTATTACTATTATTATTATTATTATTATTAAGAGTGCAATGCTTAATACTAAAATAAACATGTTTACCTTCAAGACGCATTGTGGGCTATCTTTACTCTTCAACATCCTTAAGGCGGATCTCACGAAGAGATCAAGTCCTGTGGTACTCCCGGGAGAACGGCAGACATATGATAACTCATCTCCATCTTCCGACGACAAGAAAGTACCTGAAAGCAAAGAAGCTGTGGTTTTCATCTTGTATGGGCCAGTAGCGCAGTACCTCGTTTGCAGGTAATATATTAGCGACTTTATTAACTGATGGTATATATAAATATATCATATATGTATATATAAATAAATATATATGTAAATATATATATATATATATATATATATGTAAATATATATATATATATATATATATATATATATATATATATATATAAATACTCTTTGATGGTACAAATTACCACAATTTTACTTCCTATTCTTTGCAAACTTGCTAAGGAAGTTAATGGCATTTCAAGCTTCCCCTTGTAAACAGATGCCCAATGTTGAATAAAAGTAATGATGACAATGGTTGCTCCATTTGCAATTATTATAAATAAGTAGGTTTGTTCCACGTGGATACGTCATTTTGAATTACAATAATCATTTACCCTTCTGCCATCAACATTAAAGTCAGGATCTTAATCGCTATCAACTTCATTCTAAAGTCTTCTCCGTATGAATGATAATATACAAATAATAATCGTTGTCGCATCTGTCATCAGCATTTAAATCAACTTACTCTCTGCGTCGTCGTAGTCATCAACTTTTCGAAAATCCTTGGAGCGGATCTTATAACTCGAGATGTCATACTTATGAGGAAATGGGTCGTTCCACTTGAAAGATGACATATTTGATCTCTCTCTCTCTCTCTCTTTCACCGTCTGTTTCAAGATATGTGTACTTATGTTTCTTTTTATCTCTCTCTCTCTCTCTCTCTCTCTCTCTCTGTCTGTATGCACTTAGCCTTTTCAACTATTTCTACGTTCTTCCAGTTTTCTGTTTTACCCCTTTCTTAGCCTTATAGATTCCCCCCCTCCCTCTCTCTCTATCTCTCTCTCTCTCCCTTATACAAGACACTCTGGCCTCCGTTAGGAGTCGCTTGACTCGTCGTGATTAATATCAGCTTCTTCTTCTTCTTCTTCTTCTTCTTTTCTCGCACAGCGGGATTTTCTCCTGTCGGGTCTCAGGCATAGTCTTGACACAGCTCTACTTCATCGCCGAATCGCCCATCTTTTTCGCTCGCGTCTTGACGTGAAGAAGATATTATAATAAGTTGGTTGGCGTCTGATCGAGAGAGAGAGAGAGAGAGAGAGAGAGAGAGAGAGAGAGAGAGTGGATATTTTATTATGAAAGGAGTCAGGAACAACCGAAAACTTCATTCAAGTGGTTAAAGTAAATAAAAGTGAGGTGTACATACTTAAAGACAGGTAGGCAGGCAGGCAAGCACAGAGAGAGAGAGAGAGAGAGAGAGAGAGAGAGAGAGAGAGAGAGAGAGAGAGAGAGAGAGAGAGAGAGAGAGATTGAAACTACCGAGCAGAAGTTGAGAGACGTCAGTAAACACAATCAGAGAGAGAGAGAGAGAGAGAGAGAGAGAGAGAGAGAGAGAGAAGGGAGGGGGGCGTCTTTTGGGAAGATTGGCAGCAGATCAGTTAGTGTGTGACGCGCTCTCACACCACGCTGATGGAAGAACCGCTAGGAGAAGGCTGGGAGATGATGGCCCGCTGAAGGGCGGGAGGGAAGGAGCAGGGTGTTGGGGGAAAAGAGATGTGAGGAAGAAGAGGAAGAATAAGAGGAGGAGGAGGAGGGAGGAAGGAAGGAAGGAAGGGGGTGGGGAAGGGATATAGAGAGACGCATTCGATGGTAAGGATTCCTGTAGGGAGGCCAAAGGGATTTCTCTGGAAAGCTTTCACTTTCAGGTGGGAAGATGCTTGTGGCGGAGATTGGCCCTTTCACAGGGATTCAAAGGGACTGTGGCAAAGGGCCCAATGCAGAAGAAGAACCGGAAGAAAAATATGATGATGAAGAAGAAGAAGAAGAGGAAGAAAAATAAGAAGAAGAAGAAGAAGAAGGAGACGAGAGAGACAACCTGTAAACAAATCATATGAGAGGGAAGGAGAGAGAGAGACAGAGATGAATATACAGTATATATAAGAAAAATTAGGAGAAGAACCGGAAGAAAAATATGATGATGAAGAAGAAGAAGAGGAAGAAAAAGAAGAAGAAAAAGAAGAAGACGAGAGAGACAGAGATAACCTGTGAGCAAATCATGTGAGAGAGAAGGAGAGAGAGATAGAGATGGATATATAAAGGGGAAATTAGAAGAACCGGAAGAAAAATATGATGATGAAGAAGAAGAAGAAGAGGAAGAAAAAGAAGAAGAAGAGGAAGAAAAAGAAGAAGGAGACAAGAGAGACAGAGAGATAACCTGTAAGCAACTTATATAAGAGGGAAGAGGAGAGAGAGAGAGAGAGAGAGAGAGAGAGAGAGAGAGAGAGAGAGAGAGAGAGAGAGAGAGAGATGAATATATATAAGAAAAATTAGGAGAAGAACCAGAAGAAAAATATGATAAAGAAGAAGAAGAGGAAGGAAAAGGAGAAGAAGGAGACGAGAGCGACAGAGAAATAACCTGTCAGTAAATCATATGAGAGGGAAGGAGAGAGAGAGAGATAGAGATGGATATATAAAAGAGAAATTAGGAGAAGAACCAGAAGAAATATTTGATGATGAAGAAGGAGAAGAAGAAGAAAAAGAAGAAGAAGGAGAAGAAGAGGGAGACGAGAGAGACAGAGAGAGATAGCCTGTAAGCAAAACACATGAGAGGGAAGGAGAAAGAGATAGAGATGAATATATAAAAGAGAAATTAGGAGAAGAACCAGAGAAGAAAAATATGATGATGAAGAAGAGGAAGA
>NC_089756.1:25338017-25340517 GCF_040412425.1 Macrobrachium rosenbergii | reverse complement strand
ATTTTCTATTTATTTGAAACTGTTACATAAAAGAATAATGAGTGCATGAAGGGTGGTGCCAAAAAAAAAAAAAATAAATAAAAAAAAATAAAATAAAAAAAAAACGCTGTCTCGCCAAATCTTATATTGCATGTACGTATGCATTTCTTTTGCAACTGTACAAAGTCAGAGTTGAGAACAGCTATGCAAAATGCAGCAACAATGACGATGTTCTCCTTCACAGCACCTTCAGAGTTAATTACTACTGGAGGCGATGGAGCAACTTGCTACAAACGGGCATCGGTGCCCTTGTTGACTTATCTTAATGGTAATTTTTATACGATATATATATATATATATATATATATATATATATATATATATATATATATATATATATATATATATATATATACTACTATACATACATGTGTGTGTGTTGTGTGTGTGTTGTGTATGTATATATATATACATAAAATATATATATATATATACATATATATATATATATAGTTGTTATATATATATATATATATATATATATATATATATATATATATATAGTATATATAAAGCAATACCACAAGGAAAGAAACAATGGAGTGCTGCAAAGGCCTCGACACAGTACTCCATTAACTTCTCTATCCTAAATGTGGGTATACCTTTGTTCATATTTCATCACGTTCCATATTTTCGTGATTCAGTTATACATACACACATATGTACATTATATATATATATATATATATATATATATATATATATATACTAGATATATAAATATATATATATATTATATATAAATATTTATGAGTATCAAAAACACAAAAACTATTGCAAACTACAATTAGTCAAAATCTGACAAAAACAGTCAGCTTTCGAAGACAAAATGACAGAGAGACTTCCAAGCATCCCAACTGAGGGGAGCATTTCGAAGCCAACAGTAAATTCTTCATTTCTTCCAACTCCGTTGCTAAAACTAACTCGATACTATGTGATCTCGGAAGCTGAAAACAGAGAAGAGAATTAAGAGTTCCATACCGTACTTCTGAAAGAGACACGTGAAATGTGATAAGTAATGAAAGCAGCCTTCACCGACCCCCAGTTTGATTCCTCTTGTCGTGCTGGAAAGTTTGTCTTTGTCATTCAATCCGTTTTAACATGATAAAGTAGCTAGCTTTATAAATGATACGATCTCTTAAATTTACGTCTTGGTAATAAGATCCTTTTTCTCTTATTAATTTCTTAGCAATAAAACTTCCCTGTCTTTAATTATACTGCCCGGTTATTTTTTATCAGTTTTGCAGAATATGCATCATATTGGATGAATGGATAAGGCGATTAATAACAGACAAAGATTGTTTACTGAACCTATGGTCTCTAAATTGGCAGACACGGAGGCCTCCGCACCCATTTGAGGGACTATAGGTCTAGCAGCCTCATCCCGTAAACATTGGTGTTTAGAAACTTATAACAGACCTTAGGAATTAGTATGACATGGATGAGGTAAAAAAACAAGTCAAAATACGCCGAGTTTCTTCCAGCGCAGCCGAGTTTCTGAAGCATGTAATCAGGCCATCGAAAATGAGATCTATCTTTCGCGGTCTCGGTATTACTGTATGGGCCGCGGCCTATGAAACTTCTTAACCACGGCCCGGTGGTGGCCTGTCTATATCGTTGCCAGATGCATGATCATAGCTAACAACCTTAAATAAAATAAAAACTACGTAGCCAGAGGGCTGCAATTTGGTATGTTTGATGATTGGAGGGCGGATGATCAACATACCAATTTGCAGCCCTCTAGCCTCAGGAGGGCCGACAGACAAAGCCGGCACAATAGTTTTCTCTTATAGTAAACTAAAAAAAGACGGAAGGAATGTCAAAGAGAAATCATAAACCAGAGATATCTGCTGAATAATTTCTTAAAAACTGAAAATGAAGGAAGAGGATAAAAGGATGCGAGGTAGGAAAGGGAAGTATGCTCGAGAGGTACTTTGTAACTGATATCTAAATGGAAGGAACGATTTGATATAGGACTCTGGATTAAAAACAAAAAATAAAGATGAAGGGACGGTCAATGCTTCTGCACATGTATATATATATGTGTGTGTGCGCATATATATGTATATGCATACATATATATATTAATATATAATTTATATATATATATATATATATATATATATATATATATATATATATATATATATATATATATATATATATATATATATATATAATATTCAATTCTGAGTAACAGTGATGAATAGAAGGCGGCAAATTGACTGAACAAATATCATCGTCACTAGTAGCACATATAATTGAGTCAGAAACTTTGTTTTAGTTCTAAAGCATATAATGAAATATCGTCTACTTTGTCAGCAGCGCCTGAAAAAAAGTTATAGTCACGTTAATGGTAACGAAAACAATGATAAAAACAAAACAACTTTTCTTGTCGCAAAATCACCCTTAATTGCAATTTCTCCTTCAATCACGAGCCACAGACGCCGAAAGTCAAGAT
>NC_089756.1:25328017-25333017 GCF_040412425.1 Macrobrachium rosenbergii | reverse complement strand
ATAATAATAATAATAATAACAATAATAATAATAATAATAATAATAATAATAATAATAATAATAATAATAATAATCAGGAACCTCATAATCTCACTTCATCTTACATTTGTGTGATATGTTGTGCTGTGAAGTCACGTGTCGGGGCGGTATTCAATTATAACTTCCTTAATAAGATCCCCAAAAGTTGATAGCTTCTCATTAGCCTACAAAGAAAATAATGTATTTATACAGCCGTGGATCTACGTATAGTTATGAGGGGATTAGATGTATACTATATATTATTGATGTCCATGCATACATACTGTACATGTATGCAAACACAGACACATATTTATATATATATATATATATATATATATATATATATATAATATATATACATATATATACATATATATACATATTGTTATATATATATATATATATATATATATATATATATATATATATATATATATATATATATATATATATATTTGGTTAACCTTATGAAAAAATGAATTTCCGAAATATACAACCTTCCACCTATTTATCAATAAATAGATAAAAAGTAAATTTCCGAAACAGGGCGGAACTTGTGTTTGGAAATTAGTAAGGCAGATTTTTCTTAAATAACTGATGAAATAAAAAAAAAATACAAAATAAAATACTAGGATCAAATGCATTAAAAAATTGTGAGAATTTTAAGTTTTACCTTCAGAATGGGCACGATAAACCATTAGGTGAGATGCAATAAAAATCTTCCTGCAACATGACTTTCACCCCTGCCCCAAAAAAAAAAAGAAAATATAAAACTGCCTTTCGTTATTTTTAACGAATAAATTGAAACAAACACAAACAAAAACAAACAAATACAGCACGCAATGACATTAATAGTAGCCGTTATATCTGGCAATTAATCGATTTTCTTTTCACACAGATGTGTTCGAATCACGCACACACACACACACACACATACGTGCGCGCGCAAAGAAACGAATACAGTGTGGTTCTGGGAAGCTAGGTAAATTATTTGTAAAAATTTATATACTTTGTTATTAACTTAAGATTAGTTTCTCTTAATCACATTTGGCATGCTATTTCGTTCATTTATGAATGTCTGGACATTCTGAGGAATAGAGAGATATGTTAATAATACCACACAGTTCACTGGATTCATTCTTTTAAAACAAAATCAAAACAATAAAACTAATAATGAGGACTGAATGAATGAAACGATTAGATAACAATAATAATAATAATAATAATAATAATAATAATAATAATAATAATAATAATAATAATAATAACTGAAAAATAACAAAATTACAATAACGATCCCTAATGTTACGATTTTGATTTATTGTCCGATTGGTTTATATATTTATGTGATAAAATATGGTGATTATTTAGTACACTGCTTCTCTCAGTCTACATCTTACTTAATTTACAGCTTTCAGCTTCTATGATTTAGTAATAATGAAATCCGTGAGGTAATCATTTTAATCTACAGTCACTTCAATTAATAATTTTGAACAGTGATGATACAATGATGAAATAATGAACCAGAACAATCATTGTTATCTACTCATTCGACTGTCAGTAACAACAACAACAACAATAATAATAATACACACACACACACACAATAATAATAATAATAATAATAATAATTCAGAAAATGAACCCTATCTTATATGAACAAACTTCTATAGAGCAACAATAATAATAATAATAATAATACACACACACACAATAATAATAATAATAATAATGTGAGACTTAAAAGCTATTAGAGTGTTAAAATATTTATATGCAGAGTTAAAAAAATGGTAAAGTGAGAGACTCAGATAGTGCCCGCATCTCTCATCAGTCCTACTGATTTTTAACTCTGCGCACAAATATTTCTAAACATTATTGTGGCTTTTAATTCTCGATATTTTAGCCTCGTTGCAGGGGTTCCTTGGCCCAATAATAATAATAATAATAATAATAATAATAATAATAATAATAATAATAATAATAATCATTACGTTGCACAAAGGTTCTTTTGCAATAATAGATAATAATTACACGTAAAGCCTAAGGCAATGCCAACTCAACAACAACGGATGTTCCACGTGAAGGGAATCTCTTAATTAATCAGAAAGCTATTTGACTATGAAACGGGAATATCGGAACCTCTTTCAATATCCTCCAGTGTTGTGAACTTGAATGATCCCGTATTTATCGCAACATCCGCATCTTGGGGGTGTGTCGTAACCTGTTTTGTTGGCCTGTTCTGTACAGAGTAAAATTCATTATTCAAGGGAGACTTCATTCTAAAGCATGACTGGGATGAGGTAGGATTCATCATAAAACATTACCTAAAAGAAATCTAATATTAGAAGGATTTGATTTTAAAATTGCTCTGTTCATTAAATATATATAGAAAGGAATATTAATTATAAGACACTGATTAATTATAGAAAACACAACACTTATTTGAAAATGGAATTTTCAAATAATAATAATAATAATAATAATAATAATAATAATAATAATAATAATAATAATAATAATAATAATTCAGAAGATGAATCCTATCCATATGGAACAAACCCATAATAATAATAATAATAATAATAATAATAATAATAATAATAATAATAATAATAATAATGATGATGATGAGAATTAAAAGCCATAAAAGTGTTAAAAATATTTACGCACAGAGTTAGAAATGATAAGGAGAGACTTTCAGATACTGAAAATTTCTATAAAGATTTTAATGACTAAAATAAACCTACGTCCAGGAAGAAAGGTCAATAATATACCCCAAATTCTTATTCACTGCCACACCAATTGAAGGAATGGAAAGTAATGAAATTTTTAATGTGTTCTTTTCTTGAAATGCAAATTCCTTTGTGAGGAAAGAGAAAACAACTTGTCCTTAGAGGGAACTGTAAAACAGTAACCTTGTAAATAGTTACAACGTGTGACATAATATCATGATGTTCTGAATATCATATACTAATACAAGACTGTAAGAAGAGTTAAATCTTTAAAAAAATATATTTTTTGAAAATAATCTTCTTCTTCCCAGCTTGTTCCCATTTTTATATGGGGTCGCCGTGACGCCTTCTTTTGAAGGACTTTGATTTGGCTTTGGGGTAGACCTTGTAGTCCCGATCGGCTGCATGATAAAGGATAATTAAGATTTGTTCCTTCAAATATATTTGGCTCTTATAACTGCAGAGGCAAAATCTAGTTTTGCTGAAATTCCAACTAATAATGACGGAATGCACTCAAGATATAAAATCTCGATTTCTGGTCTGATGATTCTTAAGTGGTTTCAGGTTTATAAATATTTTTCTTATCCTCAAAGGCTTCTGGAGTGGGATTCTCAGTGGTACTACATTGCCTGGACCGGAAGAAAACTAGAAAAAAGAAAAAAAAAACACACGTAGATCCTACTCTACAATACACTAATACACTTTCCTCTTTTATGAAGAAGGGGAGTTAAAGTCACCAGGAAACACAGAGACAGGGAGAGAGTTCAGAAATCACCACTTATTCGTTACTAGCTCATTTCTCAATTGTATGAAGGAGTTTGGCTTGATTGATTTTTCTGCCTTTATTCATTTTTATCTGTGCATCACATTATTGTTCTTAAGTATATTTTCAATATTATTTTGTTCCTATATTCTTTAGAGCATTTTTATAAATTACAGCGTGTTGGCTTTTGATGAACAGTTCACGTATGCTTTATGTTGAATAATACACACACACACAATAATAATAATAATAATAATAATAATAATAACAACAACGGCACAGGTTTATATAATATGATTGTATATATCGTTGTTAAGTAAGACTGGCACTTATAAGATGAACAAACAACGACGACATTGTTTGGAACCAGGTATATTCTTTTCTTCTCTTAGCTCTGGTAAAGCGAAAGAAATAAAAATCACAAATTTTTAGTAAGCCCTGTTACAAAATGAGATTCTTTTATAATTTTGTATAAGCATTATTCTTTGGTAGCCGTTTCTTCTTTCATCGAACTACAAGTTTCTAAACGGTAATTATTCGTTTTTAGTCTGCGTCCTCTTTTAATAACTTCTATTTAAAAATTACGTCCTACTTTTAAATCAATGTAATAATACATCACGAATGACATTTAGATTTAAAAGGCTAAGACACAGCCAAAATGATGATATGAAAATACTGTATAACTTATGTATCAATTAATGTGCTGTTATTAAAAATCTATGGGAGAAACCACTGTATAAAAATTGTAGATGTGATTTACATAAATGGCTTTGAGTAAGTGGAAAGAAAAAATACACTGCACATGAATGTGTGTAATATATATATATAATATATATATATATATATATATATATATATATATATATATATATATATATATATATATATATTATATATCCGTATATATATCTATATATACATATATATCATATACATGATAATGTATATATATATATATATATATATTATATATACTGTGCATATATATATATATATATATATATACACACACACACACACACATATATATATATATATATATATATATATATATATATATATATATATATATATATATATATATATATATAATATATATATATATATATATATATATATATATATACCTATATATATATATCTGACCTTGCGGCGCGCATGAGCATAGCTGAATTCCACGCTATGCGTTTCACTGAGACGAATATTCATGTATCTCCTTCATAACTCGTAATGTTTTTCCATTTAGATTATACGTGATTGAAAAGTCACCCGTGGGCTGATCCTTTGATTCTCAAAGAGCATAACGAAATGACTTTACAAGTTATTAGTACATTCATCAAAACAGTTCTCTCCATAAGTTTTATTGATATGGTGTTTATGGTTCCGAAGTTCAGATTGGGTTTTCGGTATTTTTCCGGTCCGCATCATTAACGTGTGTGTGTGTCGTATACATGTCGTATGTTAAGGAGTGCAGGGTCGTATGA
>NC_089756.1:25320517-25323017 GCF_040412425.1 Macrobrachium rosenbergii | reverse complement strand
TATTTACAGAGATGCCTTAAGTTAACGTATCCCAATTTAAAAAAGTATTCCATTTCCTTACAACATTTTTCAGTTATTGTGCCATAATGCTCCGAAAATTCATCGAAAGAGAGAAAGAAAGAGAGAATGATTGCCTGCATTCAAATGCACATGATTACTGTATCATTCTGGCACATACATACACACACACACACACATATATAAATTATATATATATATATATATATATATATATATATATATATATATATATATATATATATATATATATATTAGCATGAACATAATATACATGTAAACATACAAAAATAATAATTTTTTAAGTGCTTCTATCTGCTTTCCTATATTTATATCCCTATACATTCGTGTAAAAGTAAGTCCTATAATAATAAACATAGTAGAGAGAGAGAGAGAGAGAGAGAGAGAGAGAGAGAGAGGAATTTATCGACAAACACGTAAGCATTATGTCAGTCACTATTCTCATGTGCCTATCGAAAAAAAAAACCGTTTTGTATATTTGCTCTTTGAAATATGGCGCTCTGGTAATGGCTGCCAACACTCAAATATGGAGCATCTCAGGGGAATGTACATAAAAGGTTCATGTCCTCGTTGTTTCATATCGCAGTGTACATTCTTTATGATTTTAATGTATAGGAAAAAAAGAGAAAAAGGGCTGATTGCTCCCGTGCCGTTTTCAAAGCCTATATGTGTGTGCTGCCGTTTGGTTCCATAATGTCTGTTGTGTCCTGAGTCTCTCTCTCTCTCTCTCTCTCTCTCTCTCTCTCTCTCTCTATGCCTGTCTATCTGTCTCTTACATATTTACTTAAACTAGGATAATTAATGCCCCAAACATTTGTACTACCCATCTCAAAAAGGATATAAGTAAATGATTCCATGCTATTTCTATATATCATATTTTCCCATTATCTTATTTATTGTAATGTTTAATAAATCGTAGGATTTGAAAAATATATACGAGTGATTAGCTTAGGGTCCCATTCTCACATTCTTGTTTCACTTCTATCCGTAATATGTAAAATGAAAAGGCAAATGGCATTATTTGCAATTCTTATCGTAAGTTACTCTTTAAGGAATAAAGAAATCACTGTAAAATATAAAAAAGTTTGCTAAAACGAATTTGACTTCGTTTCGTTTCTGAAATCCCTTCTGATTGTTACTAATGATACTGATACTATTATCACTGGCACATTAAGAAGAAACAAGACGAAGAGTCTATTGCCTTCCAAGTCAAGCTGCCCAAAACAGAAATTGCTCAAAAGCATACTAAACAGTGGAGTAAAACACATCTTCCCTTGCGGGCATTTCAACCGTATTTTTCTCCGGTTAAATCTGCTCTAAGTGGATTGATGCTTCTAGATAATATACCTCGAATACTTCTACCAAAGCTTGATCTGGTATTCAGCCCGAAAATTTTAAAATCTACAGAGTACTCGGAGTCATATTAAAAAATGTATATGACGTTTTAAGGTACAATTCGAGAGGACTCATCTCCTCCTTACTATGATTTACAAACGGACTCATCTCCTTACTAAGATTCACGAACAGTCACATCTCCTCCTTACTAAGATTCACAAACAGTCTCATCTCCTCCTTACTAAGATTCTAAACAGATTCTCATCATCACTTACTAAGATTCTAGCCACAAGTTATCTCATCTCCTTACTAAGATTCACAAACAGTCTCGTCTCCTTACTAAGGTTCTCTGACAGTCTCATCTCCTTAAGATTCACAAAGAGTCTCATCTCCTTACTAAGATTCACAAACAATCTCATCTCCTTACTAAGATTCACAATGAGTCTCATCTCCTCCTTACTAAGATTCACAAAAAGTCTTATCTCTGTACTAATATTCACAAACAGTCTCATCTCCTTACTAAGATTCACAAACAGTCTTATCTCTGTACTAATATTCACAAACAGTCTCATCTCCTTACTAAGATTCATAAATAGTCTCATCTTACTAAGATTCACAAACAGTCTCATCTCCTCCTTATTAAGATTCACAAACAGTCTCATCTCCTTGCTAATATTCAGAAACAGTCTCATCTACTAAGATTCACAAACAGTCTCATCTCCTTAAGATTCACAAACAGTCTTATCTCTGTACTAATATTCACAAACAGTCTCATCTCCTTACTAAGATTCACAAACAGTCTTATCTCTGTACTAATATTCACAGTCTCATCTCCTTACTAAGATTCATAAATAGTCTCATCTTACTAAGATTCACAAACAGTCTCATCTCCTCCTTATTAAGATTCACAAACAGTCTCATCTCCTTGCTAATATTCAGAAACAGTCTCATCTACTAAGATTCACAAACAGTCTCATCTCCTTAAGATTCACAAACAGTCTCATCTCCTTACTAAGATTTACAAACAGACCCATCGCCTTACTAAGATTCGCAAAGTCTCATCTTACTAAGATTCACAAACAGTCTCATCTTACTAAGATTCACAAACAGTCTCAGCTTACTAAGA
>NC_089756.1:25308017-25315517 GCF_040412425.1 Macrobrachium rosenbergii | reverse complement strand
TCCACGGCGTATATATGGGGGGGAAGCGGTCCTGAGTGTGTTATGAGGCTTTCTGAAAGGAGGAGAAAGTACATACCAGGACTCTGGCTGAAATAGCAGAGAGAATCCACCTTGTGATGGAGGGCCAAAGGATCGAGAGATGAGGTGAGTAGGATCCCTCATGAAACTGACTGTCTTAGATTCAGTCCTTTGGAAAAGGGGGTTGGGGGGGCCTCACAAGAACTTCCCAAAATATGGAAGCAATAGTCCAGACAGGTACGAAACAAATCCACTACACATCTTTAATAACTGAGATGAAAAAATTTATTTACAGCATCTAAATAAAATACTCTGTCTGTGGATGTATCAAATATAACCTTAACTATATGTTTACCTTACTTTCCATGATATTAGGTCTATCAACACACTGATCCTTACCAGAGAAGTAACATATTCCCAGATTGCTTGCTCTATAAGCCCATTAAATTACATACAACGCTTACTAGATGAAAAACTGTGTGATTCTCTTTTTATCCAGAATATAAGATACGTAGGTATATTAAAAAACGCTCATAACACAAGGAACTACGTGACAGCAGTATTATCCACTTCACTGTCTATTAAGATATGAAATATAATGCCAACTGGATGATGAACTTTGTAATCACTTGATTATCTTATTTTCCAAAATATTCTGGTGGTGAGCAAGTTCAGTATATAATGCTTATTAGTTGCCAAACTACGCGGTCTGAAAAAAGTACATAGATTTAATAAGGAAAGCTTATTAAATCTATACACTTTGTCACGGAACATAGCTTCAGAAGTAAAGAAGATGCAGTTTTTCATATATGACAACCATCTAGAAAATAACTCATTGCTAAATATCTTATGAGCAATACATCAAACACACACACACATATATATATATACATATATATTTATACTGTATATATATAGATATAGATATAGATATAAATATACACAGATATATATATATATGTAAGTTAATTTTTTCTAGAATAATAATGGGCAAAATCTGGTAAAAGGCCCGGTCTACTGTGGAATATTTTCTAACCTCAAACAATATTTAATCATATGAAAATATAGATTAACGATACATTATCTAAAAATAGCATCTTAAAATCTACTTATATTAAATTTGACTGCACATAATTCTGTTGAAAGATAAAAATAAAATTTCTACAGTGTTTCATTTAGAAATGCTTCCTATAAGTCCAAATAATGTTGGAAAGAAATAAGGTCACGTTTACTTTAACTCGCGGCTGAAAGCAAACTAAAAAGCAGATTATGTATTTATATATCAAAATCAAAGTTGGTATATTAGAAATTTCATTTCTACAGCATGAGGATTCTTTACGAACAAGTTTTGTTCTAATACATTTGCTATGTATGAAACTTGAATATATGAAAACAAAGAGTGTTGTTTCTTTATACCGTATTTAAGAAAAACATAAATATACATAAAGTATATATATATATATATGTATATATATATATATATATATATATATATATATATATATATATATATATATATATATATATACATATACTGTAACATGTATATATTATATATGTATATATATATGTGTGTATATACATATATAATATATATATATATAATATATATATATATATATATATATAATTAACCTTTAATATTTTACAAATCGAAAGTCTGACTAAAAAGTATATAATATACATGGAAGAGGTTAGTTTTATCTACTAAATAAAAAAAAAAAAAATATAGGTGACTTTATGTTTAAAATGCAACCACCAACTTAACTCATTCAATTCTTGTTATGTAACCAAGTAACTGCAAGCCTCAACTATGTAACTTCTTCCTTTTTTCAAGAAGAACAATTTTAATTCAGTATTCAAGTATCAGATCGACGATGCACTCTACTTTGCGATCAGTACAAATATCATCTCCGTCACTCTCTTTGAAGTACTTCTCTTTGAAGTCCTTGAAAGCAAACTTCTTCTAGGCCTAAGGAAAACATATTCGACTGATTAACCGGAGACATCTTTTGGATTAATAGAAATGAGATCGACTTCTTTTTTTCATAGACTGTAAACTTTGAACATAGTTTTTCTTAAACCTGTAATCTGGTGATAAAGTTACATTCCATTGATCCCAAAACACACATACACACACACACGCATATATATATATATATATATATATATATATATATATATATATATATATATATATCATATACATTTTGTATATATATATATATATATATTTATATATATATATATATATATATATATATATATATATATATATATTCATATATACATATATATTATATACATGTATATATAAATTCATATATATATACATACACACAGATTATAAATATATATATATACATATATACACATATATATATATATATATATATATATATATATATATATATATATATATATATATATATATATAATAAGTGTGTATAGAGTGCGTATTTTGTCACTATTACGTGTGACATTTTATCTAAAATATATTAATCCAAAATAAATCATTTAATATAGAATTCACTATTCCTTGGAATGGCTTGCACCTGAGGTGTGTTATAATTCCCCCTGTGTTTGTGTTATTCCCAAGGTATAGTGAATTCGATATTACTTTTGATATTTCTGACTTGTATTATGATATATATATATATATATATATATATATATATATATATATATATATATATATATATATATATATATACTATATATGTATATATATATATATATATATATATCTCTTTCTATATAATTCAATTCCTAAGCCGTTATAAATAAAACACAGTTTATATTTTCATTTAATAAAGTAAAATTACAAAAACCAATAATAGCAACAATTCTTTGCAGTTTCAGCGGGAATGATAGAGAATGAACAAATATCCTGTAACAATTAAACACACTGCTATGTATTTCACTCTTTGAAATAATAACTTTATATATGTACATAATTTATATATATATATAATATATATATCTATATATATATATATATATATATATATATATATATATATATATATATATATATATATATATATATATAATGTATAATAATTATTTTTTCAAAGTTGAAATGTATGGCACTATGTTTAACCGTTATAGAAGGAAATTGATGCAATTTTAATTATTTTCATGCCGTCTGCAAAATTTAGTTGCTGTTAATATCTTTACAATTTTACCTAATTAATGAATAATATAGCTTATAAAAATATAAATAAATACAAAACTACCAACTCTAAAAATTTTCTCCGGCTGTCCTGGTTTGTACTTATGCAGTTCAAAAAAGGTTCATGGTACCAATGAGCAAATTATTGGAATAACCACGTAACGATCGTATTATCCACTATAGACTCTAAGTCATTCGGTATCAGGCCAGGTATATCTCCAGAAATATATATATTTTTTAAATGAGCTACTTCACTGGAGGCTTTGCAAGTTTTAAGGAGATTGTGATAGAGGGGATAGTTTTTTTTTTTAACAGAAGTGTAATATCAAATCAATGTAGTCATGTTTTCTTTACTTGTTCATATAACAATTTTTAATCTACAAAGTTAGCTTTCTCAAAACAAAATGTATGTGTGAGAAAACACAGCGTAGATAGAAAATATCGGAAGGGAAATCGGTCAATGAAAATCAACAATAATATATACATATGTACATACACATATACATATACATACACACACACACAAAATATTATATATATATACACACACATACACACACACACACACACACACATATATATATATATATATATATATATATATATATATATATATATATATATATATATATATATATGTAAAGTACATATAAATATATATATAAATTGGTGAACGAACATGGCGTCTTAAAACAGTTTTAAAATAGTCTTTGACTGAAAATAAGCCTTTCTGGGTTTAAAAAATTACAGAAACTTAACCATAACACATCGTCCAAATACTTCCTTTTTTTATTACTGACGAAAAATTACATAAGCAAACTACTAGCATGGAAGAAATATTAACAGTAAAATAATAAAAATAATATTAACATTTTCCAATGTAATATTTGAAATCCAGAATAGGAAGTTTTATCACGGAAGTCTTAATCATGTAATCTGGATTTAAAAACATTTACATTGAAGCATGATGAGACACTTTATATAAACCCTAAGCTAAGGGTAGCCTAGATAGTATTTAGGTAACTAGCTGCCTTCGTTTGCAATCAAACTTCCCCAAATTTGTAGGCATGGTAGAATAAAGCCAAGCTTTGGCTTTGTACAAAATAACTTCCCGATACTGCAATATTTTCTAGTGTATCTACGATATATCACTTGTCTTTGATATTCATAAGAACCGATATTTGTCGTACTGGATAAGGAATGTTTCTCGGGCAACCTATTATCAATTATTATTATTATTATTATTATTATTATTATTGTGCATCTATAGATTAATATTTACAGAGGCCGATGGAGCGGGCCATCATTACCCTTGTTTAGCTCAGGTCCGGAGAAATGTAGAAAAAGAAGGTGAATGAAAAAATTTTAAAGAATACAAACTCTATAATCACTATATTCTATGCTTAATTGAGCATCGCAAAGTAATATTTTTTATTTCTGAGATTAAAAAAATCATTAGCCTTCTGTTCAAATTTGAGAATCTTTTAGACTGTACTTTTTTGTCTTTTTTCTGGGTTTCCTAATTTATCTTTATTTATTAAACATTCATTTATTACTTTTTCTGGTCTCCTCTTTATTCACATATGTGTATTTTATTCAGAGCTATGAGAGTTAATGTTCTATGGTAATGATACGAATAATAGTAAAGGAATCCACTAGCCACATTCAGTCGATAATAATAATAATAATAATAATATTAGGTAGTCTAGAGGACAAAAAATATCCAGCGTACATTTATCCCAATACTATTTGAAAACACTGAAAGTAACATGATCTTGGTTTAATTTTTTGGTAAAAAATTATACCAAGAGAAACGAACCAAAGATAACCATGTCAACAGTCATTTTTCTTTAGGAATTTACTTATGTTTACTTCTTTTGCATGGGAAAAATCATGCTCGAAAAATATTTGTTTCCTCTGTTCCAAGCAATTTTTTTTTCTTAAAAGAAAGCATTTTTTTTCTTAAAAGAAAAGCTGAAAAAAAAAGAATGAAGAAGGAAAATGATGCATGAACTGATCAAGAAGGAAACGACCAAAAATGGAAGCTTATAATTGCAAGGAAAAACGGAAGGAGAAAATTCCCAAGTTTCTGAAGAATGGAAGCAAAATACTATCAAACCTATGAAGTTAGTTTCTACCTCTGTCACTGTGCTTTATTTCATCAAGAAGGATTCTTTAAGAACAACCATAACATATTTTTAACTTTAATGGCAAAATTAAAATTCTCCAGAACCAATTATAAATTTTTTTAACTTTAAGGGCAACATTAAAATTCTCTAAGACCAATTATAAAATTTTTAAACTTCAATGGCAATATTTAAATTCTCTAAGACCAATCAAAACATATTTTTAACTTCAAGGGCAAAATTTAAGCAATACCGGCATAATCTATTTTATGGAAATGTTGCGACGCCATGTAATTTACAATCAATCAACCACTAATTTTAGCAATGGTAAAAACGTAAGATGAAAGAAAATATTAAAGTATGGAAGATAAATGAGGGACTGAGCGAGTGTGGATGACATTTTTTTATTTATAATAATACTCTCAAACCATTCTTAAAATGACTTTGACCCTCGAGGGACATTTAAGGGCAAGACACTAAAATATTTTCAAATTGTTTTTGCTTTTCTTTTGCACTTACATATATTTTTAATTAAATTATCACTACCAACTGAAAAACTTGCAAATATATCTCAACGAATAATAATCATCCAAGCAGTTACACAATTATGATTATTATTAATTTTATAATTATTATTATTATTATTATTATTATTATTATTATTATTATTATTATTATTAAAGAAACATTCATGTGGCACAACAAAAATTTTTATTAAGTTGCTAAGGACATTTTTACATAATAGAATACCCATCTTATATGATAAAAAAAAAAAAAAACAAATTTAGCAAAGGTAGAATAATACACTAATATAAATAAAACCGAACTCAACAAAAGATAAATATATAAGAAGATGAAAAGATTAAAAATAGATAACAAAAGATAAAAAAAAATGGTAATGAAGAGTCAGCCAGAATAAGCAACAGCTAAAATCTTATCAAAATTGCATCTCTCGAAGGCCACCCAAGAAAGAAAAAGGAATAGAGAAAAGAAATAAAAAATCTAAAAAAATGGGTTCTGCCTCCCCTACTTTTGCCCTTCCTAGCTCCTTCTCCTCTCCCGTTTCACCCATTTCCTTTGATGATTTGGGAAATTAGTTCTTGTGATAGAGGTGCAAAAAGACACTAACAAGTTTGCGAACACTGTTGACAGATTAAAAGAATGCTAACTTCCGAAAACTTCTGCTGATTAACAAGGATAATGACATCACTCAGTCTCCGCCTTAATAGAGTGGGAGAGATTTCCTTCTCTCTCTCTCTCTCTCTCTCTCTCTCTCTCTCTGTCTGAGTTTGTTTCTTTGCCAGCTGATGTTTCTATGAAAATAAAAAAATTATATTTCTGTGGAAAGTATTTTGTCATAAATTTTCCTACTTATTTCATTTCCTTTTTGTTTTCCTCTGGCTCTCTCTCTCTCTCTCTCTCTCCTCTCTCTCTCTCTCTCTCTCTCTCTCTCTCTCTTTCTGTGTCCGAGTTTGTTTCTTTGCCAGGTGATGTTTCTATAATAATAAAAAAATTATATTTCTTTGGAAACTATTTTGTCATAATTTTTCCTACTTATCTCATTTCCTTTTTATTTTCCTCTGGTTCTCTCTCTATCTCTCTCTCTCTTCTGATATAGCCACCTAACAGGTTCTTTTCATTTTGTGCACATATGAGCTTGTGGCGCCTATCCCATACTATCCATATGAATTATGCCTTCTGTTTCTTGCTTCCTTGAAACTTGTCATGAAATCTGCGACAACCTCTCAACCAGTTATTGCCATTTTTGTTCATACTGTCAATGTGACTTTTGGAGAAACAAATCCACAGCTATGTTTGGGTACACATATCTGAAAATCTATCTCTGCAGATTGATTTCTGTAGAGACTGATTTTTAATATATGTACCCATACATAACTATTATTATTGTTATTATTATTATTATTATTATTATGATTATTATTATTATGATTATTATTATGATTATTATTATGATTATTATTATTATTATTATTATTATTATTATTATTATATTTCAGTAGATGAAACCTATTCACATGGAACAAACGCACAATGGCCACTGACTTCAAATTCAAGCTTCCACAGAATTTGGGCTTCAACCTCCCACCGCAGACCCTACACTGCAGCAGTAACAGTGGATTTGTTTTACATTTCAAGATTCATGCTACTATGAGCTATTCC
>NC_089756.1:25205517-25305517 GCF_040412425.1 Macrobrachium rosenbergii | reverse complement strand
AAGACAATAACGACAGAAATAAACAAATGCATTGTTTATATGTTTACATATCTTCTCTATCTACATGTATTTTTTTTACTGAAGTTAGTAAGTAAACGGTTGGTGAGAATCATTTAAGCGAAAATATTAATATTCATGATTTACTTTTTTTCTACTAAAGAGAATAAAGCTTCCTTGCATTATTTCTTATGCTTCCATTTTATCTTATTTTACTTTCGGCATTCAATTTTGAGAAATAGTAAATAATCTATTGATTAGCAAGAGGATTTATATATATATATATATATATATATATATATATATATATATATATATATATATATATATATATATATATATATATATATATATATATATATATATATATATATATATATAGAACCAGAAAGAATAAAGATTTTCTTTCAGCATTCTAGTGCAGAAAGCAAATAATCAGTGGTTAGTAGGAGAAGACACATATGCATATATAAAAGCCAAGAAGGCCATAAAGTCTCCTTGCTTTATTCTTCTTACTTTCGATGTCAATTCCGTTTTGGTGGCGCGACCGCCCACTCTCTCTTTATTCCTCCTCAAACCGGGCCTTTTACGCCCTGGGAGCAATTTATGTGCGCCCATCGAAAAATTCTGAAACTCTTCCATTACCGCAACATCTCTCGTGCCCCCACCTTCGCCCCCACATCCCTCTATCCTCCCTTCCCTCACCCTTCCTCTTCCCTCCATCTAGGCCCCTCCGTTCGGTCCTTTCTTCTTAAACTCCCTGTCTTCTTCTTTCTCTCTCACCCCACCCTGCGTCCCTTCTCCCTACACTCCTCCCCTCCACACTCTTCTTACTCCCTTTTTGCTACTCGACCTCCAAGTCCCACTCCTTCTTGGTATCCCTTTCCCCTCTCGTTCTTTGCCTCGTCTACCTCCCTTTCCTATCCCCGTCACCCTCCACCTCCCGAACCTTGTTTCCTCCTCCTCCTCCTCTTATCCATTTCCCCCTCCTGAATTTCTCCTCCTCCTCCTCCTGCACCTCCTCCTCATATCTCTGTCTCTCCCCGCCTCAACCATGCCTCCTCCACCTCCATCCTCTTCCTCGTCCTCCCACCATTCCTCGTCCTCCTCCTCCTGCTCCTCCTCCTTCGCCGCCTGCTCAGTATTCGCGCGCTCGAGTAGTTGGCGAGAGAAAATAAGATGGGGGGCGAAATTTGCCGCGTGAAATGCATAGAAAGAATAATGGGTGTAGATTGTTTCGGCGGGGAATTCACGTCATTTGCATGTTATGTTTTATTCATAGTCTCGAGATCCATCTCGAAAAAGTCAGGACGAATATCCCCGCCTGCACATTTCGGTCTGATAGAATAGACGGTCTTCAAGAAATACGTAAAAATGGGGCGGTGGGGGTTGGGGGAGAGGTGGAGGGGATTGGGAGAAGCATTACCCCCGTTGTCAAAATGGAAAAAAAGACCCCCCCAAAAAAGTCAAAAGGGCAAAAAGTTAGCTGTGTAACCTGATATATGGAGCTAAAGGTTGAAACAAAAATGGCCTCCTGTCACGATTATTAAGATGGACTATGTTTTTCATCATGTTAAGTATATATATATATATATATATATATATATATATATATATATATATACTGTATATATATATATATATATATATATATATATATATATATATATATATATATATATATATATATATACTAATATATATATATGTATTATACATACATATATATATCTATATATATATATATATATATATATATATATATATATATATATATATATATATATATATATATATATATATATAGTGTGCATGCATACGTGTGCGTGGGTGCGCCAGAGAAACCACCCACTAAATTAGATCAGCCAGTGGCATTATTTATTTAGCCATTCATCAGAGAGAGTCGTATCCCCTGAGATAGATAATTCGACGACGTATTTTTCCCCGAGTAAACAAACTTACCAATAGGATCTACTTTCCTTAAGAAGTCCTATTGCTTTTACCTTTTAATATTCAGTCTGTAAACAGTCTGTTTATCTTTGATCAGTTGCTTCGTTGGGAGCGCTTTGCAATCTCCCTGCCAGGCTGATGACTTGGGAAACGATCTTAGGACTTTATATATATATATATATATATATATATATATATATATATATATATATATATATATATATATATATATATGTATGTGTGTGTGTGTATGTATATGCATATATATATATGTATATATATTTATAATATATATTCTATAACAGTTTCATTGCACTTTCAATATAAATTATAATTTCCTCGTCTTTATCATTTTTCAAAACATCTGGCGGACGGACAGTAATTTCTGATGTCCATAATAAAACCTTAATCAATTATTGCTTTAGTTTCTAAGCCGTTCATTTCAGCGGATTACGTAATAGCATCATTTGCAATAGTAGTATCTTTCATCATTTCCCAACTTTCCATCATTTCCCTACAAATTATACTGTGGTTTTCGTCTCCACAGCAAGAAATACTGATTTACCTCATTTTTTCCAATAGTTAAAAAATTCATGCATTATTGTGCGCAGATGATAGTATTATTTGGCTGTTTCATTCATTTTTTAACATTCATTTCTTTTTCTGTTTTCTGAGTTTCCCTTTACTTCCTCTTCTTTCTTCCTAATGATCACCATATTCTTTGGAAGCTTGAATTTCCAGTCAATGGCCCCTTTTGTGGGCTTGTTCTATATGAATAGGTTTCATCTGCTGAATAATAATAATAATAATAATAATAATAATAATAATAATAATAATAATAATAATAATAATAATAATAATAATAATAATAATAATCTCTTCTTGATTAATATGCGAATGAATGACAAACTAAGGGGTATGAAGTAAATTTAGATTAGGTTAGCATAACCTGGTACTTTAACATATATCGTAGAGAATTGGCTGTGTCTATTGAAAGACTTGTGAACATTTCTTTCAGTGAAACCTCCTGAAATGAACGATTGGCGATTAAAGACACTCTTAAAAATTCTGAGGATCTTTCGGCCTGTAAAGAATTTTAAATTTTTTATTTTTCATTCACTTCAGTAGCTGCGCCCAGCTGCTGAAACGAATAGAGTATGAAGAATGAAATACAAAACTCGATAAAATACGAAAAGCTATATTATTTTTTTTTTCCACGTTCAAAAAACAACTTTTTGAAACTGAGTCATAGTTCCCTGTGACTATAACTTTTTCATAATTGTTACGTCAAATATTCATATATATATATATATATATATATATATATATATATATATATATATATATATATATATGTATGTGTGTATATATATGTGTGTGTGTGTATGTATGTATGTATGTGTGTATGCCTGTATATTACTAAAATCGTATCTGTCTCAAATGGCAAACTATACGATTTCATATGCCATTAGAGATAAGCACTAATACTTATTCATAATAATATTTACAAATTGTGGAAGTAACATCTGAACAAAGTACGTAATTATCAATCAGTCTGAGAAATGTGAACTATGTTATCTCTCCCAAGCAAATCTGAAATTATCGGCACACCTAAAGATAGAGAAGAAGAAATTTGATTTTTTTTCAGTATTTTGAAAACATTATATTATTTTTCAGGGAGAGGAATATAATATGGCAGATTAACTCTTAAGATTTCATTACTAATGGTATCTCGAGGACACTTTTTTAATGATAATAATAACCGAGTTATCAGTGCTATTGCTTGTGCATACCCACTTGGTTCACCACAGCACAACGCTACACGACTGGAAAGTAATAATAATAATAATAATAATAATAATAATAATAATAATAATGGTCAACTAACGTTAAACGCACTTATTTTAATCCACAACAATCTACAACCCGAGAATATCGTTGATTTCGTAACAGCAATAATGGAGAAAAGGAATATGATAAGACAACGATTGCACTGAGAGGAATAATAATAATTACTGATACCAATATAACAATTACAATAACGCCAATAAGCTAACAACCAGTGAACATTCACTTGGTTCGCTACACAACCATCTACAACCTGGCAAAGTTGTGGATTTCCCTTGGCATTCAGGCTAACGAGAGCGTCCCAAACTAGGCCTACGTGAGCAAAATCCAATAATGCGAGATAGGTCTCCAATTAAATTATCCAGGCAAAGAGGCTGGTTGTCTGTGATCTCTGAGAGTGTTCTAAGGAGATGAAATGGAGGATGATCAGCCTCCAATATACAGCGGATCCTGATATTAGCCAGGAAAATGGTCCGGGGGTAGGGGTGGGAGTGGCGGAATAAGGTGTGACGGTAGATGCGGTTGACGTCTGAGTGATCATATATATATATATATATATACACACAAATATACATACATGATGTGTACTAACACAAACGCGGATGGTCCAGTAGCGAGACATGCATAAGTAAAGAAATGCTAGCGCTTGCAATCACGTGTAGAGATATTCATGCTTTGTCTATATAGCTGCAATAAAATGCACGCAAGCACACATGTACAAACACACACACTCATATATATATATATATATATATATATATATATATATATATATATATATATATGTATATATGTATGTATCATACATACACATATATATATGTATATATATTTATAAATGAAAGAATGAATTATTACATTACGAAATGCTACAAAAATTTCAGTTATTTATGTTAATCGTACCAATGACGTCAATACAAAGGGAAGTTTTCCCTTGAAAACATAGTCAAAGAAAAGTAATGCTTATTCGTTGTTTCACATCTTGGGGCTCAATATTCTTGAAATTAATATAAAACTATATTACTCTTGTATTTAAGGTGTGATCATTCAACGTAAACTATCAATATTCGAAGATTTGTCCCACTTGACCTGGTGATGATGAATTTTATCACTTTTTCTGTCACCCTCACCTACAACTTCTTCAGATCGACGTGAAATTGTTTTGTACTTTCAGTCTAGATGAAAAAGAACACCAAGCAATAAATATCGAAGAAGACACCAAGCAATAAATATCGAAAAAGGCACCATGGAATAAATATCGAAAAAGACACCAGCAATAAATATCGAAAAAGACACCAAGCAATAAATATCGAAGAAAACACCAAGCAATAAATATCGAAGATGACACCAAGCAATAAATATCGAAAAAGACACCAAGCAATAACTATCAAAAAAAGGCACCAAGCAATAAATATCGAAATACTTAAATCACTTGATCAGGCGAAGACTAACCTTTCCATCTCCTGAGTATCCTCCGAAGGTCTCTCTCGTCTTCAGCCCTGCGGTGTGACCAGCGTGCAACAGTAGACTGCCCTTGCTACCCAACTGACAGGACCTTTTCACTATACACCCCTCCCTCCATCAACAATCACTTCCTTCCTTCCACCCCCCCCATCCCCAGCCCCGCCCCATCCCAACATCAACAACAGTATCTTTCAAAGCATATTTTCCAAGTAATGGGCCCCCACCCGCCCCTACCTTCTGATGTCCTGCCCTCCTCCCCTCTCTTAAGGGCATGCTACCAATTTTTGTCTTGCTCAGAGAGAGAGAGAGAGAGAGAGAGAGAGAGAGAATGGTTCCTATTGTGCATCCCAAGTTTTTATGTTGCACGGGTTCGGGCATCCTCGTCCCGTGCCACTCGGTACCCGCCCCAACTTGCCTCTTCTTTCCTTTTCTCCCTCGCGTAGATGCCCATCACTCACTCGCCGTCACCTCGTATGTCGTCACCAGAAGGGTGAGGGAAGGGTATGAGTCTCCTCCCATGGGTAATGTGACCTGCCGTTTCTAAAAGAGAGGCCTCTTCCGCGATTTCTAAGATTTGCGAACATTTCGTTAGACTGATAAGTCAGAAATCGAGGTTTTCTCAGCTAAATAGTTCCAAAGTTGTTTCGTTGAAAAGACAAACCTAAAAAAAAAAAAAAAAAAAAAAAAAAACCGTCCCTGAGGGTCTGAAGGTTTTGCAAACTCTTTTAGAATAATAAGACAAAAGTGAAAGTTTCCTTCACAGAATGTGTCTAAATAGTTTTTTTTTTTTAAATAAAATACTTCCTAGGATTTGCCCGAGTCTCCTTTGATTATAAAACAAAATTAAAGTTTAAAAAAAAAGATGGGTGTTGGCTGTCTTTGGACATGAAGCGTGTTCACATCCTTTTTTGCTGTCAATTTTTTTTTCTATGCGCGTGAGATTGCGCTCGGCTGGACAGATTCTATGGCTGTGATATGGTAATGAGGGCAACATGCCCTTGCGCCCTACCCCGTTGCCCAAACGTGCTCACCGTCCCCAGCTTCATCTTGGCCTGTCCATCCACCCGTCTGTTTGAAAGCTTCCCCCTGTCTGTCTGTCAGTCTGTCTGTTTTCTCTACTTTTAGAAGGGGCTTCTCTTGATTACGAAAGGTTTTATGTTATCATTCTCTTGTCTGGAGTCGAATCATTCTGTATTTCATCTTAAATCTCCCTTGCTAGGTAGTGATATGTCCCTCTTTTCGTATAATGCCAAGTCTCTCTCTCTCTCTTACTCTCCTTTCTCTAGATCTCTCTGGAATCAAATTATTTTGCTCTTTTATATTCTCTCTCAATCCCTTCTTTCGATCTCACTAGAATCAAATCTCTGTTTCTGTTTTGTATACTATCTCTCTCTCTCTCTCTCTCTCTCTCTCTTTTCTCCTCATCTTTTTCTTTCAAGTTTCCTACTTCTATCCACTGTAAATGTGTGTGTGTGTGTGTGTCTCTCTCTCTGTTTTCTCTCAACCGCTTTCTTTCCCGTTTCCTATTTCTGTCTACTGTAAATCTCTCTCTCTCTCTCTCTCTCTCTCTCTCTCTCTCTCCCGATCCCCCGCCCCTGCGCATATGAATAAATTAAAGCGGAGAAGCTGTCATTTCTCCAAATGACAAGACCACCAGTTGAATCCGTTAACGACACTTTTATGAAATGATCACCATCGCCCGCCAGCAGCGAATAATCGCCGTGTCTCGTCGACAACGACACAAATGTCGTTAAGATGGAACCTCCATCCCCTTAGGGAGGTAGTGCCGTCAGTGCACCTCATGCGGTGCACTGTAGGCATCACTTGAGGTTCTTTGCAGCGTGCCTTCCACCCTCTCCTGACAATTGATTCATAGTGCAACTGCTTTGAGGTTTTCCTCCTGTTACGCCTTTCAAACCTTTTTACTGCCAGTTTCCATTTCAGCGCTGAATGACCTCACAGGTCCCAGTGCTTGGCCTTTGGCCTAAATTCTATATTCAATTCAATTCGGGGGACCTCCATCGTCGATTCCAGACGATCGTTTTTGGTTAAGCGGATCTTTAGAAGGTTGGCCTTGGTTTTGTGAAGACAGTTACGCACGAATTATTAAATAATCAGGCCAGCAACTAAAGCAAGATGTGTAAATTGTCAGTTTGGAGGGAATATGCTTTTGTAAAGAAATGCCTGTGTATACTGTGTTGATGTATATTACTGTAACCATATTGTAAATATTGTAATTGTAAATAATGTAGGTTTAATCCTTTCAATAAAAAGTAACAAAAAATATAATCAGGCAATGTTGAGCCCAAACCTGGATAAAATAGGATGGCTGATAAAACTGGATCTTCAGCAGGTGACCATGGAATTTGTGACGGAAGCTTTATGAAAGAGGATTCTTAACTCACCCCCCCCCCCACACCCCATCTCAAATTCCAGTTCTAAGCCTAAGTTAATTGGTAAGGTCGAAAGGGCATGAAATGACTGAAACTTGCAACAGATCTTTGGAGAGTGGTGTGAGACGCAATGGGCCAATAGGTTCCGACAGACAACGGAGAAGGGAGAAGGATGAAGACTCAGTCGGATGAGCTTTGAAATCGGAATGCGAATTTGGAATCTGGCATGATAGGTTTCCATTTGCTTTTGAACCTGGAATGCGAATTTGGAATCTGGCTGATAGTTTTCCATTTGCTTTTGAAATCGGAATGTGAATTTGGAATTTGGCATGATAGTTTTCCATTTGCTTTTGAAATGGAATGAATTTGGAATCTGGCATGATAGGTTTTCCATTTGCTTTTGAACCTGGAATGCGAATTTGGAATCTGGCTGATAGTTTTCCATTTGCTTTTGAAATCGGAATGTGAATTTGGAATTTGGCATGATAGTTTTCCATTTGCTTTTGAAATCGGAATGCGAATTTGGAATCTGGCATGATAGGTTTCCATTTGCTTTTGAACCTGGAATGCGAATTTGGAATCTGGCTGATAGTTTTCCATTTGCTTTTGAAATCGGAATGTGAATTTGGAATTTGGCATGATAGTTTTCCATTTGCTTTTGAAATCGGAATGCGAATTTGGAATCTGGCATGATAGGTTTCCATTTGCTTTTGAACCTGGAATGCGAATTTGAATCTGGCTGATAGTTTTCCATTTGCTTTTGAAATCGGAATGTGAATTTGGAATTTGGCATGATAGTTTTCCATTTGCTTTTGGGAAATCGGAATGCGAATTTGGAATCTGGCATGATAGGTTTCCATTTGCTTTTGAACCTGGAATGCGAATTTGGAATCTGGCTGATAGTTTTCCATTTGCTTTTGAAATCGGAATGTGAATTTGAATTTGGCATGATAGTTTCCATTTGCTTTTGAAATCGGAATGCGAATTTGGAATCTGGCATGATAGTTTCCATTGCTTTTGAACCTGGAATGCGAATTTGGAATCTGGCTGATAGTTTTCCATTTGCTTTTGAAATCGGAATGTGAATTTGGAATTTGGCATGATAGTTTTTCCATTTGCTTTTGAAATCGAAATGCGAATTTGGAATCTGATGATAGTTTTCCATTGCTTTTGAACCTGGAATGCAATTTGGAATCTGGCTGATAGTTTTCCATTTGCTTTTGAAATCGGAATGTGAATTTGGAATTTGGCATGATAGTTTTCCATTTGCTTTTGAAATCGGAATGCGAATTTGGAATCTGGCATGATAGTTTTACATTTGCTTTTGAAATCGGAATGCGAATTTGGAATCTGGCATGACAGTTTTCCATTTGCTTTTGAAATCGGAATGCGAATTTGGAATCTGGCATGACAGTTTTCCATTTGCTTTTGAAATCGGAATGCGAATTTGGAATCTGGCATGATAGTTTTACATTTGCTTTTGAAATCGGAATGCGAAATATGATAGTTTTACATTTGCTTTTGAAATCGGAATGAGAATTTGGAATGGGGCATGATAGTTTTCCATTTGCTTTAGAAATCGGAATGCGAATTTGGAATGGGCCATGATAGTTTTACATTTGCTCTTGAAATCGGAACGCGAATTTGGAATCTGGCATGATAGCTCTCGCCTTGGTAAGTCCAGGGAACCTTGAAGTCTTCATAGCCAAATCTGGATCTTCATTGCATAATTTGTCGGTTTTCTGTGAATGTTCATTACTGAACTGTACATTTTCGTTCAATGTTAATTCGTATTGAATTGAATATAGAACTTAGCCCAAAGGCCAAGCACTGGGACCTATGAGGTCATTCAACGCTGGAACGGAAACTGACAGTGAAAGGTTTGAAAGGTGTAACAGGAGGAAAACCTCGCAGTTGCTCTATGAATCAACTGTTAGGAGAGGGTGGAAAGTAAGATGGAAGAAAGAGAATATGAAAGGAGGCACAGTAAAAGAAACGAAACATTTTATAGATAATCTCTACATTTCTACTTTACGTCGTTTAACGTTTTTTTTATTTACTTACTTAACTATAGACTCATTTATTTACTTCTAGACCCAGGCAATTAATTTCCACACCACCGAATTGAAAGTCAGAAGCATCTCGGTAAAATCAAACGCAGAAAGTATTTATTTTCCCGATCACAAATACTGTTCAAATATCCGAAAAACACGATGCTTTGTTTAAAAAGGCGTAGAAAAAAAAAATACTTCAAAGCCAAATGCTTCGCGTGACAGACCTACAAAGAGGACAACGGACGAACTGCTAAATGCTATGATTGGCAGATACACCCAGAGACAGATGGGTGATCGCCAACAGGGTAGTTGCAACAAAAGAACGCACATGGGGGGGGAGAGAGAGAGAGAGAGAGAGAGAGAGAGAGAGAGAGAGAGAGATGGTATTGCAAAATGTTAGGACTGGAGAACCGAAGAGCTGTATATAGCTATCGTATTACAGGCAACACTATTTGTGTAATTTTAGTTTTATTCCATTTTTTTTTTTTTTTTGCTCCTCTTCAGACTCAAAATTTTGAGAGGAAAATGGCGGTGGGTACCTATTAACGGATGTTTAGGTGTTCTTTGAAATCAAAATTCAAATTAAATACAATATGAGTTACAGGCAACGACCACCAAGTAATTAGTGATAAGTTAAATGCGAGTGGATACGTATTAAAACATTTTAAATGTTTTATATAAATAACACGAATTAAATGATGAATACCGGCTAATGAGCAATGAACGTTGCGTAATCACAAAGTATTAAGGGATAACTGGCCAGTAGTTACTATTCTAGTAAGAACTACCGGTCAGTTGTTATTTTTTTCCGTAGGAACTACCAGCAGGTAGTAATTATTTCCGTAGTAACTAACATTCAGTGGGTATCATTTCCGTAGGAACTACCAGTCAGTAGTTATTACATTCCCAGGAACTACCATTCAGTTGTTATCACTTACGTAGGAACTACCAGTCAGAAGTTATGACTTACCCAGGAACTACCGGTCAGTACTTGTTACTTAGTACTTTCGCAGGAACTTCCAGTCAGTACTCATTACTTTCGTAGGAACTACCAGTCATTAGTACTTTCGCAGGAACGACCAGTCAGTACTTACTACTTTCGTAGGAACTACCAGCCAGAAGTAATTCTTTTCGTTGGGACTACCACTCAGTAGCTATTATTTTCGTAAGAGGAGAGACTCGCCCCCCACCCCCCCCTAAAAAAAAGAACTGATAAACAAGAAGAGACATCACCGAGGTTGAGAAATGTGAGGGTGAGAAGTGTGAGGAAGTCACTCTACATTCCGATGTCGGGAAGTGTGACGTCACTCCGGAATAGGAGGAAAACAAGTATGGAAATATTATTAGAATTAATGAAGTCCAAATGGACAATAAGCAGACAACTGTTATTGATAAAATATAAGGATACCTTGGGAAACTACTTTCCATATAAATATATATCAATAATAAAATTTAATTGTAACTGAATGTCTTTATTGGTTATAGTGTGTCTATTGTGTTATCTTTAAGATGCGCTCCTAAATATAATGTAAACCTTGTCTCTTTTTGCGTTAGTGAAAGGAATCAATGTTAACACTTTTTTGTTGTACTTCGTTAATTTGTAATGTTCAATTTTTGTAAATGTTATATATACTGTCTTGAAATAAAAAAAAAAATATACCCCAGCGAGCCCGTAACTTCTCGACTGAATTACTTTATGACAAGCCTATCATCTGATTCATAGGAGGATTCAGTCACCAAAAGGTGTCAACTAAGGCTAATATGGCAGCCAAATTATCACCGAGACTGTGAACTTGTAAGAATCGGAACGCAGGACACATGATCTTTGATGCAACCTAGACGTGAGAGTTTCTTGTGATATAAAGATGTTATACATAAAAATTTATATCTAAAAATTGTATATATAAAAATCTTATATATAAAAATGATACAAATAAAATGGTGTATATAAAAATAGTATATATATAAAGATCGTATATAATTACTTTACTACTTGTTAGAGACAACTTATCTTTTTTAATAAGTAATACATCTTCGGCAAATGGCTTGAGTGGCTTATGAAATGACGATCAGTACCGCCATATCAAAACTGAGATGTTTTGGATCAGGTTACCGAGCATAGCTATGGCTTATAAAGAAGCAAAGAATTCACGCGATTAAATAAAAAAAATAAATAAATAAAAAGGTTGGTCAGTTCGTCAAACCGACAAAAGTCGGGAGAACGAGAAGGAAGATGATAATGAATACTTGACAACAAAAGAAGAAGAAGACGTAAAGGAATGGCATGGTAGCTAATTAAATTATTTAGCTAGGCAATGTAGTATATACTATTCTTATATAAAAGGAAAAAGGCTTCGAATCAGGATTAATACCAAAAGTTGTGTCATTGGTTATCCATAAATCTGAAGCGTTCAATTTGTCAATTGTATTAGCTACTGGTTTTCATATATATATATATATATATATATATATATATATATATATATATATTATATAAACATATATAATATATATATATATATATATATATATATATATATATATATATATATATATATATATACACACACACACATACATATACAGTATATAAGTGCGCGTGTATTAACTCCGTGCGTAGGTCTCCACCCGTGCAATGATTTGTTTCCCTCCTATTAGTGAGAAGAATGTCATTATCGTCTCCGCTTAAAACGTAAAAGCATTTTCTTATAATAACCCGGTCCCGCTGCTCAGGAGCTGTGAGCATCTACCAGGCCGTAACGTTGTTAGTGGGAGACAATTAAATCCGTGTGGGACAGCGGACCCGACCCTGCTGTCTCCGACTGCCCTTCCTACCTACCCCCCCACTTCTCCAGTCCCTTCTCCTACCTTCCTTCCGTTTAGTTTTCTCTCTGTAGCTTCTTCTTCCCGCCGTCTTCTCCATCACTCTTGTACCCATCTTCGTGTTTATTGTCTTTTCGTATATTTTTTTCATCCCCTTTCCTGACCTCTCCTCCTTACGACCTCTATATCTCCTCCATTTTTCTTCTACCACTCCCCCCTTTTTATTTTTCTCTCCGTAGCCTCTTCCTCCTGCTCCCTTCTCCGTCATCATCATCTCCACCCCGTTGTTTCTGCGTCCTTTTAGGCAAATGAATTTCCCAAGGAAGAAGAATTGAGGAAAAGAATAAAAAAAAAAGAAAGAAATCCATTAAGAAGATAGCTTCACGGAATATGCAAATTTATTTTCCGTAATTCTACAGTTTTCTCATCCGGTCGTAAGCACAGAGTCTACTTGTTCTGGGTTGCGAGTGGCATTAGTAATGTTTATGAAAAAATGTTTTCGTCCATATACACCCTAAGTGGGTATCTGGAATTATTATGAATGGTGTAAAATTGTAAAATTGCTTCTGTTTGCAGAGATGATAATTAAATCAGAGAGAAAAGAAAGACGCAGACGATAACTGCGATCATTAAGTAAATTAGTTTTTCATTACCGTTTCTTCATGCTGGTATTCAATTGTGCGAAAGGACCGCCATTGTAGTCAAGCGGGTATTCTAAAACACTACGAGAAAGCCTCGCTAATTGTTGTAACAGGATGCATAATGCCATTTCCGAAACTTCGGCGTCTTAAAACGAAAGAGAGAGAGAGAGAGAGAGAGAGAGAGAGAGAGAGAGAAGAGTAGTGTAACAGTGATTTTCTGAGTCTTGTCTTGGGATAATTGATTCTGTTAAGAACTTTGACCTTTTGTGGCTAAAAGTTTTCTTTTTCTTTTTAATGTGTCTAAAAGATTTGAGGAGTAACGGCTGGCCTGATGCGAGCTGAAGAGCTAGTTGGACGAAGCAAAGATTATATATATATATATATATATATATATATATATATATATATATATATATATATATATATATATATATACATATACATACATATATATATATGTATGTATATATATATATGTATAATATATATATATATATATATATATATATATATATATATATATATATATATATATATATATATATATATATATATATATATACATACACATACACACACACTTTACTAATCAATTATCGAGATGAAATGGACTGATATCGAATCTAAGTACAGAGCCTAAATTCAATACAAAAGTATATAAAGCAGGGTCAATATCAACTTATACATCTCTTGACAGCCGTGTGGTCAAGGACGCTGTCTATTGTTGCTTCTAAATCAGGCCATGGTTCGAACCCTGGCCTGCGCAGGAGCACTCATCAATTATAATTTCGCTTGGGTGTAAATTATTCCTATAAGGTAGGTCAGTAGTGATTTGATATTAATCGATAGTTTTGGCTTATCATATTTTCATATTTGCGGATGTAAAAAAGTCACTTTGTGTATAATCGACAATATATATATATATATATATATATATATATATATATATATATATATATATATATATATATATATACATATACAGTATATATATATGTTTGTGTGTGTGTGCACAAAACATATACATTTATGTACACAAAACACACATATATATATGTATATATATAGATATGTGTGTGTGTAGACAGGTAGATGGATAAATGGATAGATATAGTCATCATTATCCCCGAATCCAGAGCCTCTGTGAAATTTCCCCACTCCATATCTTTCCTGCGCTTTCACTTCTGCGGATCTCCACTCATCTCCAGACTCCCGTCTCGTATGTCTCATTGAAGCAGATCTGAGTCTGCCAACTATTCTGGTGCACAGAGGGTCCCAGCTAACATCACGTGCTTTTCTCACAGGGTTGCTCAAGCCCCCCACATTCCCCTTCACCCCTCCATTCCCCTTCATCTTCAACTCATCTACCTGCGGAACTTCCGTAATTTCCCTTATAGCATAATTTCTAACTCTATTCTGTGATAGAAACATAGAATTTAGGAAAAAGGCCAAGCGCTGGGACCTATGAGGTCATTCAGCGCTGAAACTGGAACTGACAGTAAGGTTTGAAAGGTGTAACAAGAGGAAAACCTCACAGTTGCACTATGAATTAATTGTTAGGAGAAGGTGGAAAATAAGATGGGAGAAAGAGATTACGAACAGAGGTACAGTAAAAGGAGTGAAAAGGGTTACAGCTAGGCCGAAGGGACGCTGCAAAGAACCTTAAGTACTGCCTACAGTGCACCACATGAGGTGCACTGACGGCACTAGCCCCCTACGGCCCCTATCCTGTAATCTGATAGCTAATATTCTTTCAGGTATAATTTCACGGTCACACCATGACTCATGTCCATACAGCAATACTTATTGTACCAGACTTGTGCTTAATCTTCCGTATGCAGTTTCATCGTTTTATTTGATTTGCCGTTTTACTTTTCACTGAATTCCAACTCAAAAGAACCTGTACCGGATATTACTACTCCTAAATATTGAGAGGTTCGGCCTTACTAATCCTTCCTCCATCTGATGTTAATTCATCCTTTGGCAAGTCCTCATTACTTCTGTTTATCTTAGATTTATATTTAGTCCCTTCGCTGGATATGTGACACATTCCGTATAGCACGCTTTGTAAAAGCTAGTAAGGCTTTGCTGACTGAGAAAGCAATACCTGTGTAATCTAAATCTATGAAATATCTGTCGTTACTCCAATCGAAACTTTCTCTTCTATCACGTACCACTTTTTATTAAGAAATCTATGAAAAGGTCAATCAGCAAGGTGACAATACATCAGTCGGTAGTGCCTCACTATTTACTGAAAATTCTCTTGACAAGACTCTGTCAACATAAAGTGCGCATCTGCTTTATTCATGGATATTGTAAAAAGGCAATGTCTGCCGATTCAACATATCAGTTAGCATGAGGAGATTTTGAAAGCCAATAGTCAATGTAGCTTGGAAGAAACCCCTGTGTATTACAGGAATGCCAGTGTGAAAGACTCTTTTATTATGCTGGTCTGTGGACACTTATATATATATATATATATATATATATATATATATATATATATATATATATATATATATATATATATATACTGTATATATATATATATATATATATATATATACTATATATATATATATATATATATATATATATATATATATATATATATATATATATATCATTTGCTCCTGTGGAAATTTGGTTTACAAACAGGTGGTCTTAAAGATTGAGCCATACGAATGCTGCCATACTCTATTCATAATAATAATAATAATAATAATAATAATAATAATAATAATAGAACGTAATGTACATCTACATATTTATTTTGTGTGTAACATCAGTAGTCTCCGGCTATTTACACTCCACGTCTAGACTTGCCGTCGTCCAGCCGCGGGCCAGCCTCAAATCAACTGGTTCTACACAGACGTGGAGAATTAATTGGTCCCAAGAGCAACGTCTTGTTGCCTCGAGCCTACGCTATTACAGCCATTTTTGACGGTGTGGTGGTTAAGCTATTACAATATAATACTAGTGCTAATACGCTCCTTCCTGCTTCTGCAGTAATTTATTTCTTTAGTTTTCATTTCACGTTGTGTTATAAAATTTTGAAACAGGAGAACCATTTAAATTTTCAGACAGGAAAAATCATTCCTCTGTGTAATCTCTGTATTGACAGGACAATTATTCACACTAAATTGTAAAGAAAATAAATGTATTTATCCTTTGAAAAGTATAATGCGATGACAGACACACACCTGACATATACTGTACATTACATTACATATATATATATATATATATATATATATATATATATATATATATATATATATATATATAGCCAACATATATTCATATTCTAACTATTGATTCTTGGGATGGAACCCTTGTACCGGAAACTTCACACATTTTAAGCTTCACACCTACCTAGAAACCTTATCAGTTCAATAATTATATGGAAATCTGAAATACTAAAAACAGTGAACTTTGTGCTGTAATTGGCAGTGTACAATTGCGTTACTCTACCTAACAGATAATGATTTTTATGACTTTACCTGTGAGAGTTCAGGGTTAACTAAAACAGTTCGTTAAGTTTGTATAACATCTTAGATGTTATACAAACTTACATTTGAATAAACTCCCTCTTATTAGCCACTACTTAATAGTTTATGCACATGATTATAATTAAGACTATTATAAACGACATACCAACTGACCAATGCTTTTCGTAAGGATTCATGATAATGGAAAGAAATTCATCCCACAATATGCTCTTAACATTTTTCACGGGCTTATGCCTCGAGGATGAAGATGAAAAATGATAAGAATTCTGGCAAAATCTAAAGAGAAAAGTCCAAACAGATGTTAAAATCAAAAGGAGGAACGCGCATCGAGAAAAATTGTTACGGCTACAACAATATAAAAGTGGGATGGGCGAGAATACGCTATGAAAGAAAACGTAAAAAATCCATTTTAATGACAGACTATTATAAAAAAGACATGACCTTAAACGAGGTACTCGGCGGATACAATATCTCACGATTTTAGTTAAACCCAGCAATTTCATGCATCAGATACATACATATTCGCCTAAACAAACACGCGCACATACAAAAGGAGTCACAAACGAGCGGTGTGTTTGGTATTTGGGTTTCTATGAGAGCCCCGAAGGCAAGAATGACGTATCTAACAAGGAAGTCGCTGGCGGACATTCACGGTGTAAATTAGAAATTTCTCCCGTCAACCCACGTGATGGAAGTGCTATTACGTGGGACAGGCGACACTAATGAAAAGAATTCTAATAATTTTAAGACATCAACGTTGATAATGACTGTTTACACGTTCGCCATTTAATATTTATTAGGTAATTTGTCATTATAGACAGAATGAATGTTTAATTTGTTTATGGCTCATTCAGGTTACATAATGGCTAATGAAATGGGAAAACTGCAGAAAGAAAAATGTAATTTCTGTGAAAATATTCATGAGCTCACAAATAAAGTCATGTGGACACACACACGTGTTTAATATATATGTATATAATATATACTGTATATGTATAAATGTTATATACACATACATATGTATATATATATATATATATATATATATATATATATATATATATATATATATATATATATGTGTGTGTGTGTGTGTGTGTGTATTTTTTTTCTGCTTGTTTGTTTGTTAGGGAAATATGTTTATTAAGGAATGTCAAAGAAGTCGAACAGCCAAGCAGGAAGTAAGCGCAGGAAATGCAACAGAAGTAATAATGTAGAAGGCAAAACGCTGGTTACAGTTAGCCATGTAAACTACACTACAAGAAATACCCACTTTCGGTTCTGTTTATGAAACTACGATTTCCCTAATTCAATGTAATTTACAATTATTATGTTTAATCAGTAACGTTTAACTACTCAAGTTTAATAATCACGTGCGGTTAACTATAACAGTTACATAATAATTAAAAAATGGACATTATAATTCAATAATTGACAGCGTAAAATGACTTGCAGCTCACTATTAACTATAATACGACTATTACAGTTAAATAACCACGAACATGTGATTACTATGGTTAGATAATCACTGGCATATAATTATTACAGATAATATTTCCTATCATATGATTAACACAGACAGATTATCTCCAACCTGTGGCTATAATTAGACAATAACATATGGCTAGTACTGATGAATAATCATTCATATATGACTACTATAGTTAAAGGATCACTAACATACGACTAATAAAGTTAAATGATCACTAACAATAAAGTCAAACAGTAAAATAATCACGAAAGTGCGGCTGTTGCAGTGAAATGATCACTAAGATAAGATATATAGACTATGTATATCTAAAAATCACAAAGCATTCTTTTCTATAGTTTCTCGAAGCGATCACAGTTCTGGTCCTCCTAAAGGCGTACACGCAACTTGGACCTTTCCTAGACAGTGACCCCCTAAGGGTTTTCGGGGGTCGTTATCTAGGACTAATATTTCTTGGGGGTCATTATCTCTATGATATTTACAGTCTTTTGTTTATGTTCTGACGGTCATCCCCAACGGGCTTGTACTAAACACGCCGCAAAGGTGGATACACTGGGGGTCACTATCTAGGAAAGATCCCATGACTTTTAGCCCGGCAACTGGCCGAAATTTAAAAGACTTTGAAGAGTATATATATGAGCAGCTGCATTGGGACACCCTCCCTTCTTCGTCACCTGTCTATGCATCCCGTGCACCTGCTTGAGGAGGGAGTGCATTTTTTTTGTGACACCCTTTTCAGATGCATCCCTTCATCACTCCCCCCCCCACTCTTACGTAAGAATCTCCTTGACTTGCATTTCTTTTTTATTCTCTTTTTTTTGTGTGCATATTTTGCTCTCGCATTTCTTATTTTTGCATATCTATGATTATTAAGATTATTATAACTTGTATCATTGTTTACCCGTTGGTGCAGTATTTTGGGTTTAGATAATTTATCAGTATAGTTTATTTAATAAATATTGCTCCTACTGTTACTATCAATTTACTATTATAATAGGCGAAAGCGCTATTACTGACTATTCAACTACCTTCCGATAAAGCAGACTCTTATCTGCCGAAGTACCGGGATGGACCCTCTTATTCCAGGACGTCCGGTACCCTTAAATTAAAAGCAACAGAAACGCTGATAGAAAAAAAAAAGAGGACATAATGGGTATACTTGGGCATGGTGGGTAGGCCCTGGCAATAGCAACAACACAACCAAATCAACGGCTTCTGGAGAGGCTTATGCGCCTCCATTGCCACAGCATGGGATGGGCCTATATAGGGAGGGCGAGAAGAAAAAAAGAAAAGACAGAAAAAAAGGTAAAAAAAAAAAAAAAAAGGGAAGGACGTGAAAAGGAAGGAAAGGGACAGCGGGAAGGGGTGTGGCCTGGGCTCCCACGTGGGTTGAATTCAGACCCCGGCGATCCGACAGAGTTGCAAAAACGCAACACGAAACTGTCCAGATGGACTCGCTTTGGATATCAACACAGTGTTGCCAACTGTCGCGGATGAGCGAATGCCTATGTAGCAGTAAGTCGCTTTCGTGTATTTAGGATCGATAAACACTGCAGCTTCATATCGAGAGACTAATTAGTCGTTCCTTTTTTTTTTCCCAGAATCACACCTGTAGCATAACGACAGACTGCCAGACAGACAAAGCCCGATTCCCAGTAGCATTTTTCATTTCGCGCTGAAACTGGCAACTCTGGTTGATTGAGCGGTGCCAGCGGGCTTCCCCTTTTATGTGTAGCAAGGCCTGATTAGCAAAAAAAAAAAAAAAAAAAAGCGAAAGAGTGAGAGTAGGCTGTGTGATGCCTGGTTGGCTGTCTGGCTGTCTGTCTGTCTCTGCCTGTCTGCTTGCGGTGATGGTTACTCGGGTGATGACGGGTGAAGGGCCTTTGTCATCACCCATCATCTGCAAATGGAGTGTTTTCGGGATTCGTAGCTTCTGGTCAAACGAAACCGATCATGAGATCGTGTTCGCCAGAGACCAGAGAGTTCGGCGTGACGGCTGTAGTCAGTATTTTACACCTAGTATTGCTTCTTTTTGTTCCCCCCCCCCTCTCTCTCTCTCTCTCTTTTTGTGACCTTTTCATTAAGCTTTGTCTACGATTTCTGTGAGTGGAGCCCCGACCCCCGCACCCAGAGGAACACACATTTCAATTAGTAATAATCCATATATTTTTCCGTGTTCAATAAAGGCTCGGAGTTTGGTGCGACGCTGATGTTTTACAGCAATGGTTATTTTTTTTCTTTTTTCTCTCGGAACTGTCTATTGTGATTTTCTGTAATTGAATTCTGTCTACGCTGCCTGCCTGAGTCCTAAAATAAACAGTTTAATCAGTCACATTCATATTATTTTCCCTTTGAAATTTATTTGTCTATTTTTTGACTGCCACTTCCTGGTTTCTATCAATCAATTTCGTCTGCTATCGATGGAAAAAAAACCTTCATATTACTACTTCTCGTATATTTCTCATTTATTCTGTCTAGAGGGCAAAGCCTTGCCATTATTTCACATTTTTCATCATTCATTCTGATTACAAGGCAAAGACCACACATTAATTTATCTCATTTTTTGTCTTTCCTAAATAGCGGAGGGCAAACCCTACATATTACTTGGTACTATTTCCTTTTTATCTCTCAAACATTTTGACAAGGAAAAAGCAAAGGTTCACTGTATATCACACATTACATTTTCATTATTCCTTCATATCAACAGAAATCATACACATTATTTCCGATTGTTTTGTTTTTACATACTATGATTATTTCACATACTTTCGTATTTTGTCATTCATAGCAATCCTTCGATATCAAAGACCATATATCATTCCACTTTCAACTTTTTTTTCTCATTTTTTCTAATCAGCCTACAAGAAGCCAAAGACCCCCACATTATTTCAAACAGTTTTTTTCCTTTTCCCTCAATCATTCTGAGCCGTAGAGGGAACAGACTACGCATGTGCAAAAACTAATCCCGTCCGCCATAGACTATGGGGATTATGTAAAAAAATGTCCATTGAAATTTTTCATCACGGCCGGTAGGCTTCAACAGATAGAGAGGGGTGAGCCTATTAGAAAAAAGGGGTTTTCAATAGACAACGCAATGTTGCTCCAGCCAAGATGTTGAGAGGTAACCTTTTTTTTTTTCACTGGGCCTCCCCAGGTGCACAAAAAAAATAGAGGTGAAACTTGAAAGGTTTGTTTTGCCGTGTTGTATGCAAGAGAGAGAGAGAGAGAGAGAGAGAGAGAGAGAGAGAGGGCTACAATGGCGGATATAAAATCCACAGTGTTGGATTGAATGAATGGTAGCCTATTGCTTGTGAATACTAGATATCCCCAGTAATAGGAACTTCTCTTTATCAGTTGAAGGAACGACTTCCATGCTTGCTCTAAATGAGAGTTTGCAGATATTAGTAATACTCTTTGTCAATTGAAGAAACGACTTTTATGCTTGTTCTAAACGAGAGTATGCGGACAGTAGTAGTAATAATAATAAATACAATATTGTATATTTGAAATAAGGGATATCGAAAAATTAGATGACTGCTGTTTTTACAGCTTTTGTTATTTTTTGGTGCGCTGTTGAGTCACAGCCTTTATAAAAAGCTCCTGCAGGTCGTGATGAGTAAGAGTGTCATGGATGAGGAAGAAAAAAAAGGACTTTCCACGATTTCGGTGTTCTGTTGTTTATATGATTTTTAAGTCTGCAAATGGTCAGGTGCACTTCTGGATACTGCTGTCAATTCCTATGTATTTATAGGGGACAAACACGCATTACACATATATATATATATATATATATATATATATATATATATATATATATATATATATATATATATATATATATATATATATATATATATATGTATGAATGTATATATGTGCGTGTATTTTTGTGTATGGCAGACATAAAATCTAAATAGGTCACATAACTATGAATCAGAGACGCCAAAAACACTGAGGAACGCTAAGAGCAATCAACAACTTGTCACTGCCGCGCTAAAACTGAAATTAAAAGCACCAAACAAATAGTTGACAGATCATCTAGGTTTCATGCAGTATAGCAGCTTCTTGGAGATGACCACCAAGAGGCTTTTGCAATTAACTGACGAGGTTTGCAGTTCTAGATACCAAACCCGAGAAGGAGTAGACAGTCAATGATGACCGGTTTAGCTGGATACCATGCCTGAGGATTGAATTGAATTGAATATAGAATTTAGACCAAAGACCAAGCACTGGGAACAATGAGGTCATTCAGAACTGAAACGGAAACTGACAGTAAAAGGTTTGAAAGGTGTAACAGGAGGAAAACCTCGACTTTGTACTACGAATCAATTGTTAGACGAGGGTGGAAAGTAAGATGGAAGAAAAGAATATGAAAGGAGGCGCAGTAAAAGGAACAAAAGGGGTTGCAGCTAGGGGCTGAAGGCACGCTGCAAAGAACCTTAAGTAACGCCTACAGCGCACCGCAAGAGGTGCTTGACGGCACTATACCCCCATACGGCGCAAACCTGAGGAGGAGCAGACAATCAATGATGACAAGTTTAACATCAAGAATGTCTATCAATCTGCCGAAAAAGAAGTACCTGGATATGGCGTAACTAGAAGCGAACTAGATATCGGATGAGGCCTGAGATAAAGTGAAAAACAGACCAAACGAAAATGGCGCAAGCTGGCAAATTTCAGGGAGGAGATGAAGAACGCAAATTACCGCGTGCCAAGTACTCAAGTTTAGTGAGTATAGTTAATAAGAGATCAAGAAGGGATAAAACAGAATATCTAGACAAACAGCTGATGATGTTGACACTTTCTTGTAGTGGCTTCAGTGTTAGAACAGCCCATAAAATCTTGAATGAAATTTCATGGGCGGAGAGAAAATGGGGAAAATATCTGTCAAAAGGAGGGATGAATCAATAATAACAGAGGAAAAAGAAAGACAATGCGAACAAGAACATTTTTGTGAGGTCATGAATAAGAGATATGAGCGGGATAATTTGACTGAAATACCAGAAGCTGAAGAAGACCTGAATATACTAATGAGCGAATTCGCCGGTTTTAAAGAGGCATCATTGATAAAGAAATTTAGGAGACGGAAAACACCAGGTGAAGTTGGAAGAACTCCAGAGGTGATTTTAGTAGAAACTAAAGTGATACCGTGCACTAAGTAGACTGTCTGCGGAATATGCAATTAGGAAACAACAACTGGTGACTGGGAAATGAAGTGAATTCCATTGATTACAAAATTTAGGCCAAAGGCCAAGCACTGGGACCTATGAGCTCATCATTTAGCGCTGTAACGGAAATTGACAGTAAAAGGTTTGAAAGGTGTAACAGGAGGAAAACCTCGCAGTTGCACTATGAATCAATTTTTATGAGAGGGTGGAAAGTAAGATGGAAGAAAGAGAATGGGAAAGGAGGTACAGTAAAAGGAATGAAAGGGGTTGCAGCTAGGGGCCGAAGGCACGCTGCAAAGAACCTTAAGTAATGCCTACAATGCACCGCATGAGGTGCACTGACGGCACTAACCCTCTACGGGGGAAGAAACTTAGGAGATGAAAACATCAGGTGAAGTTAGAATAACTTCCGAGTGATTTTACTAGAACCTGAAGTGATATCTTGCACGCTAACTAGAGTGTTTGCGAAATACGCAATGAGGAAACAGCGATTGGTGATTGGGAACTGGAAAGGTAGCTGAGGTAAAAAAAAAAAAAAAAAAAGGTGATCTGACTGAATGTGGTACCTATTGAGGCATTACATTGAATTCAGCTGTAACGAAAGTATTCAGTAAGCTTATTCTCAATAGGATGGAGAAAGAAATTGATAAAGTTTACAGGTGAACGAGATAGTTTTAGAAAAAAGAGGAGTTGCCAAGGTCAAATATTTGTGCCAAGGTATGGCAAGCAGTGCATGGAATTTACAAATGCTCTTCTAATGTCTCTCGTCGATTACGCGGCGACATTTGACGCCCAGAATCCAACATTATGGAAGGTCTCGCGTCACTGAGGCACTCCTGTTAAATGTGGACTAATGGAAATATCCATGGACGAAACAAATGCAAATTAATGTTCATGAGGCCTTTACGAGTGAATTTGCAGTAAATACGGGGTGCTACAAGGGATGCTATTTCACCATTGTTGTTTGCAATTTTCATGAATTTCACAATAAAAAATGTGGTCGGAGAGGTAAGAGATAGTTAAGAATCAAGTAACGATAATAACAACAAACTTAGAATTTTTAGATTATTTTTTTTTAGTAAGCAAAACACCACAAGGCTTGCAGTGCCGGCTTAACAGAATGCATCTTATATTGGTAGAGCTTCGACTACAACCTACGAAAAACATAAGTAATGAAACAGGGTATGCACAAAGCATAGAAGTGTCATCAGATGAAGAAAAGATTGATGACGGTAAATATTTCACATATTTAGGAACGATGATATATAGCACACGTTCTCTTGAGTAGGAATTTAATGAAAGAAAAAAAGTGGCAAATCAAACAATGGGAAAACTGAATAAGCTTTGCATATTAAACAGATTGAAAATGCATATTAAATTAAGACTGAGCATAAGTCTACAGAAATGTGTATGGCTACACGGACACATTACAATACAAATGTCTAAACGATTTTGTTGAATAAAGCTTTTAGAAGAATATTAGGAGTCAGAGGGAAGGATAAACCTGGAAATGACACCATAACAGAAATTACAGGAGTTCAGTTTGTAGATGAGTAAATAATAAAAAGGAGATGGTAATGGATTGGACATGCCCTTCGGAAGCCCTGGGTGAATATTACGTGATATCGTGCGCTGGGCTCCTGTGGGCACAATGAGAGCTGCATGGCAGGCTCAGACCTGCCTGACTGAGAGCTATGAGCGGTGAGGCTGGATATGAGAGGAGACTTGTGAAAGGTAACGCACAGGATAGAAATAGAGCCCCTTTGCGTCCCACCGTGTTAGAGGCAATGATGATGATGATGATGATGATATGTATATAAAATTTTGACTATAATAATGTGTTAGCATATTTTATGGGTGGTTGGGAATTGCCTCTTGGTCCCAGTACTCTTTGGCAAGTAGAGACATATGTGAAAATAAAAAAATAATAATAAAGGAATGTACCTGATACATTTCAATCTACTATCCAAAAATAAAAAGGTACTGGGCACTTCCTGAAATTAAGAATAAGCCATACAATAAAAACCATAAAAAACAAAAAAATGAAGGCAAATTCTTTCGACTCCACACCGCCCTACTGAAATGCAATCTACGGCCATGGTTGCACCTTTTACTACGTTAGTGCTATAACAGGGAAAATGATAATATCAACTACACCGAAGGTGAACCGATTGAACTAATAAAAAAGTTCTCTCATAATTACATTTGAGAACCATTCCTCACAGAACGGCGTCACGGTACCCAGCGACCATTAGGAATGCGACAGATGCCTGAATAAGTAGCATCAGCATACACCAGCATTTAATGCGTGATGGCGACTAACAACAATGTGAATTTCCCTTAAAACACTTACTCATAAACGCGTAAACACTGGAAAATTAAGTGTATAAGACAGTGGTTCTAAACCTCTTTTGGCCCATGCACCCTTTCACTGGCAGAATGTCATTCCCATCCCCCTTTTCCAAAATTGTCTGCCTCAAGAGGTGCATTCCAAATAATATGCAACAAAACACTAACACACACACACGCTAGCGGAGAGAAAGTCCGGCGTGACCTCTCAGTAGTGCAGACCGGTGCACACTGCGTTTTGTGTGGTCCTAGAGCCAGTTTGAGCCAGCCAATCTGTGGTCACAATCTCCCCCAACCCAAAAAAACTCAGAAATTTCCCCCTGGTTGAGAACCACTGACTATAGCTTCTTTCTCGTTATTATCCTGCCGCCAAACTACCAACCAATTAGCAATACCCCTACAAGACAACTGTTGGCTGTTTGGTGGAAAGTCTGACAGCAAGACGTTACAAGGTGTCAGAAACATTGCTCACGTGACTGACAAATATGAGGACAATATATGACACCTGTTTAGCTGCCCTTAACATCCAGTCACGAGCTTCTAGCTTGCATTTACCTTACTAGAATTCTGGAGAGACTTAGAACCCAATTATATTTTTTAAAGAGAAAAAACACACTGTTTGCTTATTTATCCTTGTTACTGAGATATTTGTTCACCCTTTTTATCAAACAAAATAATCAAGATAATTAGCAACCCTCGTTACAATGTTCATTATTCTACCCAACTTTTTTTATCTAAAAATTCCATGCGTACCTTTATATATATATATATATATATATATATATATATATATATATATATATATATATATATATATATATATATATATATATATATTATAAATCAACTTCATCTAATGATATTACGCACTAAATATTAAAAAGCGAACTTCGTGGATACATAATCGTTAAAGAAGCGGAAACGTTCGAAAAGTCCCTATAACGCCCACCCCCACCCTCACCCACATCCCATCCACACCTCCAACCCTATACCAAAATTAACGCCTCTGCACCCCAAACTACCAAGAACTTGTTAAAGCAAAATGTAACCAATAGGAAGAGTTTCCCGGATGAACTGAGTGCAGTAAAATGGTTTTAGAGTATAGGTCTTTATAATAAATAATGAACACTTATTCACTCGGTTGTCTTACGGATCTCTGTAACACATTGCCACGTAATGGAGATAACTATAAATATATAGGAAACGTCCATAAAGATATATAATTCATTTGTTAATATTTGATTGTATACTCTTGGTTTTCGGGTCTCGCTATAACACTGCCGCTGACAGCAGACCGTAAAGGTCTGATGTAGGTTTCAGTAATGTGTTAAACCCGGCTGCTCTTAGTAGCCATGGCAGAGTTCTTATCATGTGACAGACTGCTTTGTAAATGACTATTATTTATACTCACGGATAATGGCCGAATTTACGATACTATTGTAATTTCACTTTATGGTATTTACTCATCCTTTAGAGACGTCGATAGTGTAATTGAATGGTATTACCCTACTGGGCTGATTTACGTTAACTTTTATTCTTATTGGTGAGCAAAGGAGCATTTATATTTCACATGCTATGTCTTTATGTACAGAGTGATATGATAATTCCATACGTATATATACATGAATACGCACATACAAACACAGACACACAATTATATATATATATATATACTGCATATATATAAATATATATATATTATATATATATATATATATATATATATATATATATATATATATATATATATATATATATATATGTATATATATGTGTGTGTGTGTGTATCTATATAAACATATCATACAAATGGTGAAACTAACTGGATGTAGATATATTTACATACAGTTAGATTAATTCATTTATATGAAATGATATTTAAACGGAAAAAAATTCAGTCTTTGTCAACGTTTCACGTAAAAGCGATTCAAAGGTTTGCACGGGAGCGACCAACACGCCAATAACATCATTCCCTGTTTCACTTATGTGCAATTTTCGCTCCATTCCAGTAATTTTATTTCGCCGAATGTTTACAGTCGCGGGCTCCAGTCATTACAATGAAATGGAAGCATTACTCATTCATGCGAATGATGTCATGTGCACGGGTCAGCGGCAATAAGAAGCTTCTGATTGTAGTGGTACATGTTTTATGGCCCATCAAAGAAGTGCCGTGTCTAAAGAATAGTTTTGGGTCATTCTCAGAATGGATACAGAATAGGGAAAGGCATTTTGATTCGTGCTAATCTGTAGAATAGTTCTGGAACTGTCTAGCAAGTACTGCTTCTAAGCAATCGATTTGGGGCCTTTGAAGACGTACTATGTCTGTTGAATAGGTTTAAGACCTCAACTCATAATTCGTTTATTTTACAAACTAAAGTTGAAAGTAAGATTTAAGGATTCCATTAGTTCAAAATGTTTGGGGAAGAAGAAGAAGAAGAAGAAGAAGAAGAAGAAGAAGAAGAAGAAGAAGAAGAAGAAGAAGAAGAAGAAGAAGAAGAAGAAACATGGGTAGGGTGCTGAATTACATTAAAAACTATTAAATTCTATATATAATGGAAAGTCAAAATAAAATTGTGTAAAATTGTATTCAAGGGAAAAAAGCTTCGCACCTCATGAGAACCGTGTAGTGTGCCCGCAACTGTATTTGTGGATCGAGCGCTTAGGAACCTGGAACCAGAACCAGGAACATCGTTGAAGATCAATGGTCTAAAAGTCTGAAACAGAATTCAGTCAATTTCGACGTCAATAGATAATAGCATTGGGAGCACGAAATAAGGCAATCGGCTGTTCATGAAATATCCACCAAGTTTAGGTCAGCTTCTACATTATGCAGCGACAGTCTCGCATCCAAAATAGAACTGTATGAAGGGAGACTTGTAATTCCTCTCAGTACTCATTCGATTGGGCCATAAAACGCCCGAAGAGGGGCGGTATTTCACGTTCGATGACGCTACATAAAAAAGAACATCCTTCTGAGAAATAAATTGCTGGTAATAATATTGGAAATGAATGTTTGTGCGATGATGTTTGCGTGAGAATTTTATAGTTTATGCACATTAGTGAAAGAAAACGATTACAGGTTTCTCCACAATTCGAAGAAAACGTAATCCGCCACGAACTTTAAGGGTTACTATAGGAAAAATTTACCCGACGCCCCTTTATCATTGTTATTCTATTTCAGTATATAAAATAGAACTATAAACTGTAAACCATGTCCATGTTACATAATTTTTTGAATACTGTACTGCATTTCGATTGAAACAGCTGAGCCCCCAATTCCTATAGGCGACAAAGAATATATACCTGTTTGAGTATGCTCAAACGCACAATTCCAAAAACTTTCGTTTTAGCTTTGAACTCTTTCATCATTACTTACATATGTATATTAAACAGTCGAGGATATACCATTTTTTTCCCGAAGCCCGCATAAACATCGACTCAGTCACTCTCTCTTTTATCATACCACATCTTATTCAACCAACTGTCGTCACAAAATTCAAATAAACCATGAATGTAGCCTAGTCAGCAAGATGAACTTAAATATTATAAGAAATCCTCAAGGCAAGGGAATACTGCTGAAATATTTTACAGTTACTGGCAAAAGGCTACAGGACATATTCTCAAACAAAAACATGAACAATAAAATATGTGACGACCGATTTTTATCTCCCACCCACGATTCTGCCTGAAATCCTGGGTACACCGATGTTCCACTGTAATTATTTACCTTTTTCACCATGCCGCTCTTAATACCCCATTTACAACATCTCCGTCCTATCTCAAGCTTTCTCAAGACAAATCTACACTCCATACAATTTTCCTTCTCCTCACACTCTGGCTAAACAATTGCCTTTTATTGGCGTACACTCTTCTTCCTATACCATAGCGTCTTGTCTTTTCTTAGTCTGTCATTCTAGGCAAGGTCTAGAGAATATTCTTTTGGCTTTGATTCCAAAACTCTAAGCCGTTCCATGCATCCCTGGTGGGAGCTAAGCTGGGGTGGGTGGGTGTTGGGGTAGAGGCGTAGGTGGAAAGTTGGGGGTAGGTGGTCAAAGCATACTGTATAGTATGACCTACGCTGTTCTTGAGCATTTTTCTGCCTTCAAGAAAACTGCAAAAAATAGGAGATGGTCGCTCAGAATCGCTGCATTGCAGACGTATTCCTCAGGATGCATTTTAACTTCACTCCGATTTCTGTGGCCTGTTGTTATACGGCACTGCATGTACAGTATACACCGTAGATAAAGTTTATTTTACATTTACATTTTTTACTATGAAAAATATGGATTACTTTCGCTACCTTCTTCGAAAGAACAGTCATATTCTTTCAGCTCATATAGCATTATCTAAAGGAAGAAATCTTTTTAATACTTTTAAGTTTTTTCTTTATAAAATGAAGAATAACCCTTTCTTCGTGAGGACCCTCTGAGCTTATAGAGTAGGCTTCCTCAGGTGTTACCGACGGCAGTTTGCCCTTGAGGAGCACTGTAGGCATCTTTTCTTACTATTCAGCGGTCACGGTTTCCTCCTTTGACTTTTCTTCCATTCCTTTTGGTCGCTTTCCACCTTTCTGACCAGCTCCTCTAACTTTTATTCTGTTGCATTTTAGACCTTTGGTAGGATAAACCTATGGGAGCCTAGAAATGGGGCGCAGTTTAATAATAACAATAATAATTATGATCTGTACAGTAGCTCTTAATGTGAGGCTATAACACAAATAAGTGAACAGCTTCCGTGGATTATACAGTTACTTTCGGGCATTAACGCTAATTCATTCATTCACATTTGAGGGTCAAAAAAAAAAATAAGTAAAAAAAAAAAAAAAAACTGCACTAAAAAGAAACATCAAATATTCACCAGTTAGAAATTCACCACTATAATTTCGGTAAGTCCGGAAAACCAATCAATATTCATCCAAAGAATATTCAAGCAAAAATATGTTTCCTACTCAGCAGGTTAAGAGGTCTCCGTGCTCCCACAGGGAACTAAGATTCACCAAGACTTTAGACATAAAGTACAGTCCGAGGTACACCCTACTTTGGCCGAAGCCCCCAATTTATAGATTATAATAATGATAATCACGGACGCCCATCCGGAAGTCTTTCGGAGTATGTAAACACGGCCCCAGACACCCTAACACTATAATCATTGGGCGTCCAATGAGAGAACAGGGCTTAAATTGCGCCGATAAAGTCTATTTAGGAACTAATGCGTTATGCCACAGTTCCTACCGCCTGAATTTTTCTTATGAAAAATGGAAGAGTGAAAAGAGGAAGAAGAAAAAGAAGAAGAAGAAGAATATGATGATAAATGCTCAAATGGGTTTGGCGTACGTAATCCCCGCTTTGGCCCGCGGTGAAATTACATGTAGCAGGAGACAATTACCACATTGTAATGATTGTTTACGCTACAAAGAAGCCTGCCTGATAAATTCTTTGCACAGGGAGCAAGACAAAAGTTTTTTTTTTTTTTTACAAAATCCCAGTCTACGATACGTAAAGCATGGCTGGTAATGAGGGGGTTCGGCGTGTGCAAGAATCAAAGGAAAAGCCGGCTACCATACTAGGAGCGTAACAATGTGTCTCACTTAAATCGTCAAACATCGTTTAGTTTTTTATGAGGTGACGCAAAAAGGTCCCCAAAAGGCCTATACATAAAACGGTTTTATTGGCGATAATCGCCGGTCGCACCAGCTTCTCGGAGGCATATTTATGGCCAGGGATCCGTAATCAAGTACAAGAGGCGATCCGGGACATATTTCGTCATTTTCTGAAATGCGGCTGGAGGATTTTCACATAGTATTTTAGCGAATGGGAACGAGGAGGAAAATGGATTTGACATGACGAGCATCCTTTTCGCATGGTAATTTACGGTGTCCTTTCACATTATGGAGCGTACAATACCTTTAGCTAACTTGGTTAGTGTGCTTATTGAAGGGAAGAACCGTATTATGAGTCGACATTCAAAGGATGGGAAATTGGGTTGTTAAAAGGTGTTACAGACGAAACAATTCCGGGAGAAAACTATAGGAGCCGCATTCGAGTAAGACTGCATCAGAGACGAATCTGAACAACATACCCCGTCTATTTGACCCTAACCACACACTCGACCACACAGAAGTTCATTCACACACACACAAAGAGAGAGAGAGAGAGAGAGAGAGAGAGAGAGAGAGAGAGAGAGAGAGAGAGAGAGAGACTGGGTGCAGTATAATAAGAGTTTAAGGGGAAATATCTTTTTTGATAAATCAGTCTTCTGATAACTTCAAGATTCAGAGGTAAAGGCACACACACACACACACACACAGAGAGAGAGAGAGAGAGAGAGAGAGATGGGGGGGAGGTGTTGGGGGAGGGCACAGTGCAGTATGATAATAGTTTAAGACAATGTTGTGAAAGCATATTAGCCTTCCAATAACTTCCATTATCTATAAAACATGTCCTTAGGCCAACGAGTGAATTGATTGAAAGTAATTGTGGTAAATTTGTTTACTTCAGGAAGTACTTAACTGTCATATATTGCAATTTTACCATCGCGCTGGTGATTAGCAACCCAAAACATCCCATTATACCAGGATGAAGACAAACACAATCTTCAGCCCGAACAAGTCAAAGCCTGGATAAAACAGGAGGGTAGACTGCAAGGTTAATGCCATAACTGTGAAAAAAATAAAAGTTAATGAAATTGTCATGAGACTTAGCAGTCCACGGCAATGGGCCGGACTAAGGTTCGAAAGTGAAAATAAGGTTAAAGGAATGGAGTCTAGTGGCTGGGAATGTGACCTGTTATATTAAAGAAACTACTGAAGCTAAGGAATTGACAAGAGAAGAACTAATGCTTTACGTATCTAAAATTCTCGGAGTTAATTTTCTGGCAGATCTGTGGCTCTGAATTCACTATTAGTCTCGAAATAAGACAAGTTAGCTTGTAGCGGATGGAAGTCTTACTGTAGTAAAGTGAAATGAAGTTGATGTTAGCCGAAACAGAGACCTAGGGGGGGGAAGGGGGAGATCGGAAGGGGTGTAGTCAATGATGCCAGAGACTTCGCTCCAGCGAAACCAAAAAATTCCGATTAGTTCGTTCTGTACTTTACTCTTGATTGCTTTTTTCGGTGCAGTATTTATACCAAATCACTGAACGTCTTCAGAAAAGTAGGAATAGTTCTGAGCCTTCTCATAAAAAACAAATACAATACTCCTGATTTAAAATTCTTAAGTTCTTCCCGACAGCAAGCCAAAAGGCTGCATGTTGAATCTCTGGGACGCAATCGAATCTACAGTAAGTACGGCGAATGTCGAAGGAATGATATTAATCAATACGCTGTATTGTAATGGTCAGTCATTCCGCGCTTCCCCAGCAACCTTATAAAAATCTGCCCTATAAAACAGCCAGCTGAGGGCTGGAGATTGATCGGCAGTTAGCTCTACTTGGTATTCCCCATTAATGGTACCCTTCACCTTCAGGCGCAATCACGGGCTCTCCCAAATATTTCATGATATATAAAAGATGTACACAGACAGCATTGAAACATTGATCTAGTATCAACCAAAAATTTCCTTGCCATAATAAATCTCAGTAGTTATTTCTGAACCCAAATGGCCTTTGCAAGTATCATTGTACTCTGAAAATAATTATTATTCATTTTGTGGACTGTGATAAATGAAAATAGTTGTTTGGGTTTGAATAAAGTTTAAAATGTGATATACTCAGAAATAAGAAGGGCCTCTTAATTATTTCGACAAAATGACAAAATGTACATTTTCCAGCTGGTCATTCCCTTCACCTATATTCCAGGCGAAAAGTTCAGTTAAACAGTAACGAATGATTTGGTGCAGTTACTCAACCTGCGATTACTAAAAGTGTATTCACAAGAAACGAGTTACGCTTGACGTTGACTTGAAATTCAAGCTTCCAAAGAATGTTGTTTTCAACCTCCCACCGCAGACCCCACACTGCAGCAGTAACTGATCATGATACAGAGCCAGTGATTTTTTCATCGACCTGGGGGAGGCGCGAACTCGCGACATCTGAGCGGCATGTCACGACACTAGTGACCATACCGGCCAGCTTCAACTCAATAACACTACCATGATATTCGTCCAACAATCTGCCAGTCTTTAATAGTTTGCGTCTATGGGAAGTTGGTTTGGTTATGCCTGGCCATCCTCTTGATGTGACCTATTGGAATGTTACTTTCAACTACTAAATCTCTAAAGGAGGCTTATAGCAGCTGAAACAGGTGTTTCGTACAAATTCTTAAATCGATGAAAGTAAACGGCTTTAACTGGTTTAGCTAACAGCTTAACCATCACAACTAGCAATTAACAATACAGAATTTTTAAACTTAATGACGAAAAAAATCTTAAACTAAAAACAAAAAATTAAAGTTTTCGTTTCAGTGCATTGACTCCAATCATTATGGGATTCACATTTAAATTTTAGAATATTGTGAACCTAAACTCTGAAACTTTATTCAAACCATGAAAAAGGAAAGTAAAAATGTAATATCCATTTTTATGGTTAAACCGATGTAATCAAAGTAATCAATAGACTCACCAACGTTTGGTTTGGTTCTGTTAATGCTAAGACCCCTTTAATGTGTGGTTAATTATATCGTACGTCAGAGAATCCGGTCCCGGTCCTTTCGGCCGTAACATCCAAAACAACGTAAGATACTATGTTTATGGCATTTACCGTTATGTTTGTGATATTTATCGTCAATGTTTTATGTTTTACGTACATCCCCAAGGGGCTGGTACGTACTAAACACGGCGCCCATTTTGCACGTAAGCGTCCTTACGGCCTAAAAGACTTACGGCCGAAACGACCCGAACTCAGAGAATCCATCCTCCTCTACAGGGTCCCTCCTCCTTAGGGGAGGAAGAGTATAAGTTGCAGCGTGGGTTTTGGAAATGAAATAAAGACCAAACTCAACTTTTGCACCGGTATACCAGACCAAAATTATTGAGGCTTGACGTTGTAGGAAAAGTCATGAAATCCCTGGGTGCAGAAACTCAGGTGCCCAAGATGGAATTATGTGGAAAAGGAAGACTCGACCCCATAGGAAGATGGGATTAGGGTTGGAAGAAGAAGAAGAAGAAGAAGAAGAAGAAGAAGAAGAAGAAGAAGAAGCCCAAGATAGAAATATGTGGAGAAGGAAGACTCGAACCCATAGGAAGATGGGATTAGGGTCGTAAGAAGAAGAAGAAGAAGAAGAAGAAGAAGAAGAAGAAGAAGACTAACCCGAAATCATCTCGACTGTTTCGAATTCACGTAAGTTTTTACCCACTAAATCTGAAGAGGAAATTATGAATGAACATTATCCAGAACTTCAAAATCAGACACAACTGTCTAAATGACTATGACAAAGCCTCAAGATTAGTTAAAATGGTCCACCTCTATTTGGAAAACTGTAGAATTAAATGCCAACCAGCTTCACTTGTTCGTAGACGAAACTGAATGGTGAGTAGCTGGAAACCGTTTCAATTCATTAAAAAGTAATCACTGAAACTACCCGACGGCTGAACCAGAATGGCGTAACGACGTTAGTAATACTTGATTTGCAATTCTTAACTCTCTCAGGAAGATGAAAAATAAACAGCTAAGGATGAGGTATATATACCTTTCCCATTGCGTCTGCATCGTCTTCTCTTCATTTAGTACCTACCATTACCCCACTCTCTTCATTTCTTTAGTTAGTAGTTAAAATTAATTCACCCTCCTTTTACTAATTACTCAGTCGAGAACATTGCTTTCATATGAAAAACCTTTCTCAGACGCAAAATGACTGAGTTGCGCTGGTTCTGCCTTTAAGAATGTATCTCACATCGATTCTGCCATTAAAAATACATCTCATGTTGAGTTTCCAAATCTATTTTTCTAGATATTGGTAAAAAATTAGGTATACCGTTCAATAAATCTATCGAGTGTGATAACAGGAGTCCTTAAAAGAAGTAATTATGGTGTAAATTTTATAGGTATATATAGAATATATTTTATATATAAATACTGTATATATTATATGCCTACTTAGTATGTATATATGTATATATATATATATATATATATATATATATATGTATATATATATATATATATACTGTATATATATATACACACACACACACACACATATATATATATATATATATATAATATATATATATATATATATATATATATATATATAATATATATATAAATATATATATATATATATATAATATATATATATATATATATATATATATATATATAATATATATATATATATATATATATACTGTATGCATATAAGCCTGTCATTTCCTGTAAGTTCCTTATACACTGAAGTCACGTGCATCTACTGTGATTTTTAACATATATATATATATATATATATATATATATATATATGCTATATATATATATATATATATATATATATATATATAACAAGAAACAGATCCAAGAGTGAGTATTGATAACTTTCGATAAAACTACCAATGGCCTAGGGTAATTTACTTTTCGTCAAAGTATCATAATTAGATTAATAATTTCTTGAGAGAGCGGAGAAACAAAAATATTGAAATTGGCTGCCAAAACCAGAAAAACGAAGAATCAAAAATGAATGATTTAATGAGCTACAGACAATGACAAATTCTCTTGAAGAGCAGACAATAGGGCGAGATGTGCATTATTTTGCCTCTTTGTCAATGACAGGACAGATAGTCCAGAAGTATAAAGATTCTAAAGTGCTGTTAACACTTTTTTTTTTTTACTCTAAGCAATAAAAAAAAAAAGATGGATTTATAGAGTTTAGGCATACATGCCAAGCACTGGGGCAACTCTGGTCATTCAGCGCTGAAACGGAAATTGACAGTGAAAAGGTTTGAAAGGTGTACCAGGAGGACAACCTCGCAGTTGCACTATGAATCAATTGTTAGAAGAGGGTACACAGTAAGATGAAAGAAAGAGAGTACTGTATGAACGGAGGTACATTCTTTTACTGAATGAAAGCAGTTGCAGTTAGGGGCCGAAGGGACGCTGCAAAGAACCTTAAGTAATACCTACATTGTACAGCACGAGGTGCATTGACTGCACTACCCCCCTACGGGGACTTAAAGGTATACTGTAATCAACGAACGCAAATCCTGTACACAGGAAAGGTTTAAGGATTCACCGTTAAAATTTCTCGTCGTAATTCAGCACGTAATCTCGGTAACTTGGCAGCTTGTACCTAAATGTCGACAGTACATAGAAAACTGAGCACTGTTTTTCTTTCTTAATACAGAATAATATCAATTTGATACTGAGCAAAGTTTTGTTAACGTTTAAGGTTAACAAAGCTTTAATCAGTATCAAATTGACATTATTATGCACTACATAAGAAAAACAGTGCTCAGTTTAAGGTTAGTTAATGTCAGACACAAAGACCAGTTAAACCTCAAGAATTAAGTGTTTTGAACATGTCTAAAACACTCTTAACTGAAGAATCATTTTAAAGATATAATCAAAATTTTTTTTTCGGTGTCCTTCATCATACATGTCCTGGAATGCGTTAAAGCTACAGAAAATAAAATAACGCCCTTTCAACAGCTGAATCTCTTGCTGAAGTTCTAATAAAAATAAAAATTAGTCCTTTTACCCAATGCCTGCCTTCCTTGTTCCCCGTGCGTGCATGCATCCGCATCATCCACGCCGGATGGCGGTACATTCGTCAATATTCTTAAAATTTCCGCAGAACATTTATATGAAAATCGGTCCCTTCCGTTATTCTTGCCGTGAAAGTTCGCCCGTTTAACAACCTAGAATGGCTGTCTACCTCCTACTTAGCAGTGCACGCAGCGGCAAGAACGCTGCTGCTTCCCAGAGAGCCGAGATCAGCTCTTTAATTATTGCCCAACATTAATATTAGTCTTAAATTGCAAATGAAACTCTCGAATTTAGCGTCATCGAGGTCAGACGGGGAAGACAAATACGGTCTAATCATTGTAATTACTGTATCATAAAGTGATCAAAAATTCAGCAAGTTAACATCTTCTTCTGCTCCTCCCCTCTCTCTCTCTCTCTCTCTCTCTCTCTCTCTCTCTCTCCTGTTCACAATTTGGTAATATAAAGTTTCCTCTTAGCCGAGCCAAAGTGGCTCTTATGCCCAATAGCCATAGAGGCGTCTTTTTCCAACAGGAGAAAGAATCAATTGTATCATTATCTTCCAGTTTATCCTGTGTGGTTAAGTGATGATGAATTGTCATTAAAAAGGTAATAAGCAATTTAATAGCAAGCAAAAATATATACAAAGCGTGACTTGTGATGAGATTTTAAGTGAAGTCATACACGAGTTTTTTTTTAGGGGGGGAAGGGGGTGAGGGTAGGGGTTTGGGTGGGTTGGGGGACGGGTTTCGGGTGTGTAAGATACGTGCTTAGTTTAAAGTTAATCAATCTGTTATGTCAGAATGGCAATAAAATAATCGAAATAAATTCCATGCTTCTTGGAACGAAGCTTGAACAGTTTAACCTACAGGGAAATCTTCCTTCACATAAAATTCTCAGTTGTGAAAATCGGTATCACTAAAATTATTATTACTAAGAAAAGAATAAACAATTATTTGGAACAAGTATATCGCGAAATTAACTTCCAAAGACAGCTTCCACACAACAGGATGCCCAGTTCGGTTTGGTTCGGAGGTATTGCCTTTGCAACTGCACCTCATGAGATTCATAGCCATCGTTTCTGAGCATTTTTAGTTCCTTGTCTCTTGTCTTCCGAAATATGTGCAGTTTGTTTTTCCTCCTCTTCTATTATTTCTTCCGCAAACAAGAATATTTTTATTTTATATATATATATATATATATATATATATATATATATATATATATATATATATATTTTTACATTTTGACACTATTCTGAATTCTCTATCCTTTGTTCTTTCTTCGCTTAGCTCCTTGCATTTCAGAATGAAGTGGTTAAGATCTTCTCGTGCTACCCCATATAACGTGCTTGCAATATATGTGCCCTTCATGCATTTTCCATATAATTCAGAGTAAATGTTTGGCTCTAGATCGTTATAGAGTAACTGATGATGGCCTGTTATCATCCACTTATTTATGTTCTCTATTCTCTGTAGATTTCTAAACTACCCTTACTGTTCACCTCTTCCTTCTAGTTTTTACCCTCGATTTCTCTTCCTTTTTTTTCTAACTTCTTCTTTCTTCATCCTCCTGAGTATTCTTCCATCTATTCCCACCTTTTCATATGATTCCAACGCTCTTTTATCCATTTACTGTTCCCATTCTTTTTCACTACCTTTAACAAACCTTTCACCAAGCCATTTTCCCTTCCTTTTCGACTCTTCAGAAACTGTATTCTTATACTAATGGTTCTCGTTTCCATTTCAGATATACCAATCCCTGTCTTTAATGTAAATAGGGCGGAATTTATAGGAGCTCTTGTTTGCAACCCACTAGCGGATCCAGAAAAATTTCATGGGGGGGAGGGGTGGCAGGGTACCGATTTTCATACTATATATATGTATATATACAGATAATATATATATATATATATATATATATATATATATATATATATTTCTATGCTATTTTTATTTTTTTTTCCATTTGTATATTTCACGTTGTTATTATCTAAATCTTCAGTATTATTATTTTGTCATTATTTTTCATGGGGTGGGGGTGGGGGGGGCACGTACCCAGATGGCCACCGCCCCCCCTGGATCCGCTAGTGTTGCAACCTATTCATCAACGTGTCACTGATGTTCATCACTGCAGTACCGTATAGCGTTGATGGCAGAGCTACTCCTTTCCAATAAGTTTTTTCTATTAGTAATTTACTGCGAATTTTAGCTATAACTGAGTGTATCATGTTAGTTTATTTCTCCACTTTACTATAATTTTCTCCTTTTGCGACATGAACGTAATTCTTTTATTGATTTTCATTATTCCTAGATATTTTATATTTTCCTGTTTTTATGCTTAATATTAAATAATATTATGCTGCTTTTATCTTTATTTATTTCCAAACCATATCCCCTTCACACCTCTGTCATTCCACTTATTTTCTCTTCTGCTGTTCATATATCTGTTGCTATCATCAGCCCGTCATCAACGAAAAATAGTGTCCCTGTGTTTAAGGGTTCTTCTCTGAATCTATCTTCCTTTTCCTCTATTTCTCTTATAATTTTTTATTTTTTCATCTTAAACAAAAGGTAAAGAAGACATAGTAAATAAATCAACATCAACATAAATAGACAGCAGTCCAAGTCAGAAAACTCTTCTTTCTGTAGTTCATTAAAAAGTGAATTCAGATTTTGCAACTACATATGGTTTTTTCTTTTCATCATTCTGGCATCTATTTATGCTATCATTAGGCTTTACCAATAATCTTAGCTTCCTATACATACTGTCCTTTCCTACGGCAATCTCATCCTCTTCTCTTACTCTAAGAGCTGCAATCTCCTCATCTGAGTTAAAGGCTCCCCACAGGAGTTATAAATTCTCCACTTCAATCATAATAATGTCGAGACTTAGGTTTCAAGTCCCACACTTGAGTAGCCATGCGGCAAGTTCCTCACCCGAGTTGCAAGGCCTTCTTCTATTTTTCAAGTTTCTCAAGTTTTCGCTTGGCAGCATCTTACCTAAGACTTAAGTTCCTCACTGTACAAGGTTACTGACCTGAGATGCAAGTCCCTCCCTTGCACTGCGAGTTCCTCTAGTTCCTCATCAGCGTTCCAAGTTCCTCCCTTGAGTTGTTCTCGTTTCATCTGAACTGCAAGTCCGTTAATGGAGCGTCTTGCATAAGGCCTAAGAACCTCACCTGAACTGAAAGGCCCTCCTTTGCAAGCAAATTTCACAAGCTCGTCATTTGAACTGTAAATATCTCATCTAAATTTCTATTTCCTTACCACGGGTGAAAGTTCCTCATCTGAGTTACAAGGTCTTCACTTGAATTACAGGTTCGTCACCTAGCTTTTCACTTGAGCTCCTCACATAAGGTCTAAGTTCATCACTTGAGTTGCTAGTTGTTCACTTAAGCTGAAAGTTTTTCACTTCAGTCGCAGGCTTTCCCTGTTCCCCGATTGAGATGATTCTCACCCCGAATCACTGAACATCCGGGTCTTCGTCATACCTCGACTTTTATGTTTATTCTTATTCTTTTGTATTCCTGCTTCTCAATCTCCCGATATCCAATGCTCGTGTGACTCTCACTCTCTGATTTCGTCTCCTTGTTTTTGCACTTTCCTTAGACTGCTTTTAGTTTTCTGAACAGAAAACTACTGTGCCTGCTTTGTCTGTCTGTCTGCACTTTACTCTGTCCGCGCTTTTTTCTGTCCGCCCTTAGATCTTAAAAACTACCAAGGCCAGAGGGCTGCAAATTGGTATGTTGATCATCCACCCTCCAATCATCAAACGTACCAAATTGCAGCCCTCTAGACTCAGTAGTTTTTATTTTATTCAAGGTTAAATTTAGCCATACTCGTGCTTCTGGCAACGATATAGGATACGCCACCACCGGGCAGTGGTTAAAGTTTCATGGGCCGCGGTTCATACAGCATCATACCGAGACCACAGAAAGTTAGAGCTATTTTCGGTGGCCTCGATTATACAGTTTACAGAAAACTCGATTGCGCCGAAGAAACTTCGGCGCATTTTTTGCTTGTTTGCTTATACTTTCATTAGATTAATTATTTTAATCTCTCTCTCTCTCTCTCTCTCTAGAAAAGCGTACGGGTTTCTGTTATGTTTCTATTCCTTTTTTATCGACTCTATTTTCCTCTCGCCGACTTTTTCTTATCTATTCATCTTATCCTTTAATCGTTTGTTCCTCCGTCTCTCTTCGGTTCGTTGTATTTCCCTTTTCTCTCCCTAGTCTCAGTGTTTCTTCTTCGTTTCTTCTGTCTCTTTTACGGCATTCTTTCTTTGGCTTACATTCCATGTGACCTGTCTATTGAGTGCCTTACATTACCTCCATATTATTGATTGCACAATATATTTTCTGTGTATTTGCTTTACATATTTACATATATAATTTTCCTCCTAATTTATTCTTCCTTCTCTGTGGTTTAAAGTCTTTGCTCCTATTTTTTTATTCTCTCGCAAGGAGGACTGCGGTGTCTGGAAGCTGCGCCTGTGGTATGTCTTCAGTGCCTTGCTGTGAATAGCGTTCCTTCAACACCCAGCTACAATACTTTGTCGTTCATTTTTAATCTGTACCTATTGCTCTCTTCTCACCAAGATGTTTGACAACTTCAAGTACGTCTCACCTAAGTTTTCCGCTTCAATTCAAGAAAAAATCGGTTGAGCCGCCAACAGGACTTTCATGCATGACTAAGGTGCCAAGATACGAGAGTATATATAATTAGCCAAGTGTTACAAATAACTTGTTGTTCAATTATCATGGCGGAGACGGGTTGATGTCGATCAAAGTAAAGAACCTGAATGCGACAGGCATATAAACAGCAGAGTCGATATCAACTTATATCTCTCTTGATAGCCGGGTAGTCAAAGTCCCTTTCCCTGCTTGATTCCTGGGCAACGTATAATGAATTCGATGCTAGGCGATATCTGTGACTTAATACTTGTGAATAGAAGTTGCTCATGTATAAGTGACAAAAATTATTTTCCTTACACATACACACACACACACACACACACACACACACATATATATATATATATATATATATATATATATATATATATATATATATATATATATATATATATATCTGTGTTTAATGTATTTGCCATACACCTTTTCCGTTTTTAGCACGTCTTTTGGGAGAAAGGTTACGAACCCCACGCCCTTTTTCTTGACCAAGCCAAGGGCTGGTACCAATTCATATATGAATATATAGTATATACATATAATATGTATATGTATTATATATATACACATAGACACATATATATATATTATATACACAGACATTATATATATATATATATATATATATATATATATATATATATAAATATAATATTCATTCATGTATATAACTGGGGGACGAAATCATGAGATTAGAACAGAAAATGAACTAGGATTGGTTACAAATAAAACAGGGTGAGGAAGACAGAGAGGAGGAAATAGCATTGCCCATTATGGCAGTGAAGAAAGACAGCAACGATGAATGCAAAGGCGTCACAAGAGTGGTAACAAAGCTGCAATATTCTTGCAATAGCGTAAGAATCAAAATAACAAAAAAAAAACCGTAGTAATTATAATAAGTATAGGCGTTCTGGCACGGCGGCGATAAAACCAAGGTCGTCCGTGTTCAAACCTCTTGCTGTTTGCCTTCCGCCAGCATTTTGCGAAATACCACTTTCAAACGACCAGTCATCAGACCACCGAGGATTTTGGCACCGGATTCCGATATCACTCTGCCTCTGAGAGTATAAAGTATGTTGGTGATGAGGCCAACGGCATCTGAGATACCGACATCAAAACTTGGCAAGCAAAAATCAAAGATGGCGAACGGAAGCAGGCGTATCGACCTGGGTCGTACTTCTGGCTCTGCATGATTCCCAGTTGTGTGCCATGCACCCAAATATCACGGCTTTTACCGTATTAGTTTCTGAGGCTACATCACCAAGCCTTATCACAATAATATTTTTTAAAGGGCGGAAAGTAGGACAAGGGCTTCATGCCTGAGACAAAAGTGGTATTAATTTGGCACCGAAGAAAACGGTGCTGCAACCGTTTTTCGTGTCAAATTCAAAGACGTGACAAGTTCCACACTATATTTTTTTCAAATCTCATTGGTCACCTGTGTAAGAATTTACATACCCACTGATATTCCAAATACGAATAATTAAAAACCCTAGCTGTTTGAGTAAGTCTTCCAGACTTTAAGCAGATCCATTTATGCGGTTCCCGAGGAAAAGGTGTTTAAAGTTTTTAGAAGTAAGATGGCTGCCATGTCACGGGGTCAGTCAAAATTCGGATTACATACACTGAGCGTATTGGCCTATTATATCCGTCTCAGCAATAAGGTATACATAGGTTCAAGCACTGTACTGACGATTGTCCTTTGAACTTTCCACATGACAGTCTGATATTTTGGTCATTAACTTTTCGACTTATTTCGGAAAACTTGTCTCCTCCAATGATAATAACATCTATTTTGCTGCGGCCAACCTGTTTGCTTAATATATTTAGTAAGGGACCGCCATAACAACTAAAGAAATAACGCTATTTCTGAGAGAGAGAGAGAGAGAGAGAGAGAGAGAGAGAGAGAGAGAGAGAGAGAGAGAGAAAGGAAAACATGAGTGATAAGAGAGACAAATGGACAGATAGATGGACAGTTCTACAGCTGAATTTTTCCAATGAATTTTTTGCCATCAACATTTCTCCTAATAATAATTACGGATTATCGTGAAGTAGTGACATTTACATCTATATTCAGGATTTAGATTGTTCATAAGTACTAATGTATTTTAGCCTGTGAATTTAGTTTAGATAACAGAAAAAAATAATCAATTACAAGGAGATTTTGACTTATTTTAAGAGCGGATTACTATTAGTCTCAGAGTCTTATACGAACCAAGATAAAAAAAAGACCTGCAATTATTTTTTTTGTTTACAGGTGATTATCAATCACCATTAACAATCCATTATGGTTCATGAATATCTTACTATATTGTCATGTATAATAAAACATCGCCACAGAAAAATTATGGAATTTTGATGCATTCCGGTTTTTCAGCATTTTCATGCGTAAGTGAATATAAAAATCTTTTTAAAAAAATCAGTTAAAATAAAAAAGCTAGATATGGAAATTCGGGGATGATAACCCTTTGGCCAAAAGGTAGCAATTACGCAGTAAGTGAGGCACATTGAGGTAAGAAAGGACAATGAAAGTATCATTATTCATCGATAATTACAGTAATAACGCCCTCTTGAGAACTTATTACCCAATAATCCTATAGAAAATGGGTGGGACCTTCGCGTAGGCCAGACAAATCGACGGTGAGGTGAACCAATTAGTGTAGATAAATCAGTGGAATATAAGATAAATCTCTCTCTCTCTCTCTCTCTCTCTCTCTCTCTCTCTCTCGTTGTCTGGATGTTAAGCCACGTAATCTCTCTCTCTCTCTCTCTCGTTGTCTGGAAGTTAAGCCACGTAATCTCTCTCTCTCTCTCTCTCTCTCTCTCTCTCTCTCTCTCTCTCTCTCTCTCTCTCTCTCTCCCCCTCTCTCTCTATATGTATATACATATATATAATATACATATATAACTGTATATATATATATGTATATATATATATATATATATATATATATATATATATATATATATATATTTTTACACACATATATATATGTGTGCGTGTGTGTGTCTGTGTAATTTTAATAACCACAGTGCCGTCTTAACTAGGTTTAGTAGTGACAAGCGTGTCAAAAATGTGAAGAAATCGAGAAGAGAGCAGTGTGGTTATTAAATTAACATATGTATCTGGTAAAAAGTGACTAGAAGATATAATATACATATATACAGTGTATATATATATACATATATATATTTATATATATATTTATATATATATATATATATATATATATATATATATATACATTCATTTATACAGTCAACTGAATCCATAAACACAGGAAGAAATACTGTATATCCTTGTAGCATCCCATGATATCCACAAGTTATGTAGGACAGTGAAGATATTATAATACCGAAAAGAGCTAATTATATCCCATTGAACTCAGTCCATGAATATTAAGCTAAAAAAATAATTCGCCATGACCCGAAATTACATTGCTTTTGTTGCTTTTCTTGAGTTATAGAAAAAGCAGAAGTCCGGGAAAAATAGAAGATAAACGAATGAAAAAATAAAAACCTGAAAAATACTGAAAAATATGTTGATTGTTCACGACGGTCCTAGACGTGAAGAGATATTGTGAATAAGTTATTAGCGCTTGGTAACTGATCTTCGTTCGCTTTTCTGAATTACAATGTCACTGTAAATAGAAGTTACGGAGTACTCCACTAATTCTAAAATAACCTGATTCATATTTACGTGTCTCATATCACTAGCAACGATTAACATTAATCATAACGAAAACATAGCAAAATGTTTAAGCAACAGGACAGTAAATTAATACTCAAATATAATCAAGCGTTCTTAATAAGGATTAGAATAAAAGCTGGTGTTAAGGTTCCAAATTAGAAATCTGGATCAATTTGTGGTTGCATGGTTAAGGTTAAGCCATCCTTATGCCAGCACAGGGCCTCACCCAAAGGCACCCCCGTAAGCGTGGTAACGTCTTAAAAAGATAGTGACCCCCAAAGGTTTTCGGGGGTCGTTATCTAGGACTAATATTTCTTGCGGGTCATTATCTTTATGATATTTAAAGTCTTTTGTTTATGTTTTTACGGTAACCCCCAGTGGACTTATACTAAACACGCCGTGGGGGTCACTAACTAGGCAAGATCCAAAAGAACAATACGCACAGTGAACACCTCTGGATCCGGTCTATCCAACCGAAGCGGCCCAATCAATAGCATTCTAAATGCAGTCTGTATATTGTTCTGTCAGCGGATTTGAACTCAGAGAAGCATCGATCGCCATCCCTTCCAATTCTCCCTTTTTTCCGGAATGCTAAAGGGCGTATCTTATTTGCTCCCAATATTTTAGTATTTCATGATAGTATTGGCACTCTCCAAGGGGTGGGGGTGTCGAGGTTCCATCTCAGTGTGCCATAGGGGCGTATCTTACTTGTTCCCAATAGTTTTAATATTTCATAACCTAGGCCCTCTGTAGGCGGGTACAGTTTTGGGTGGTTCTTTGGTACCTTCGGAACCAACTGCATTGCTTTCTACCTTTTAGTCTCTTCAATTTCTTTATTTCTACACTGCCAACATTTTTTGCATTTTTATTTACGGCCAAATTCTTCCGGTGATCCTATGAGAGACTAGCAGTTAATAATAATAATAATAATAATAATAATAATAATAATAATAATAATAATAATAATAATAATAATAATAGTCATTATCATTTTAGCCAGTGTGAGAGGTCCAACAACATCACTTTATACAAGGTAAAAAAATCTTTATGGCAGATCGTTAGGGGAAGCTTTTGTGATATACGATACTAGCTGCTTTGCTGTTCTGATTTGAATAGCGATAGCCCGCTTATGAAGAACTGGATACCTAACGTCACTCCCTCTCTCTCTCTCGCCCTCCGTAAATTCTCATCGCTTGAACATTCAAGACGTACATACACACACATTTATATATATAATGTATATATATATATACTATATATATATATATATATATAATATATATATATATATAATATATATATATATATATATATATATATATATATAATATACATACACACACATATATATAAATGTATATATATATATATATATATATATATATATATATATATATATATATATATATATATATATATATATATATATATAATATATAAAACATGCATGTATGTATGTATGTATACATGTATGTTTGTGTGTAGTAGGAAGTGAAAGTCCTTGAATTTATACTCTGCACCCACCATAACTATAAATAACGTGCATTTCAAACCTTTCTTAACTTCCCACTTTCTCTCATCCCTTCCTCCTCAGCTTCTCCTCCTACCGTAGGCATACGAGACGCCCAATGAATTGTAGGCCTATATTACAAAAAAAAAAAGAGCGAGGAAAAAAAAGAGGGTCCACCCCACCCAAGTCTTTATTCAAATGAAATGGGCCTCAGCTTTTGAATCCTTTTTTTTTCATTCTTTTTATGCACAAATCAGATAGCTTTGTGCTGTACATCTGGGCCTCTTTTTCTTTCATTTTTCTTTTTTTTTTATTCCTTTTTTACGCAGCGTGTCTCCATGGTAGGTAGGTAGGTAGGTGGGTATTTTGCGTATGCTGATTTTCCTAGGTCTTGTTTAACCATGCCCTCGTGTGTAGGCTGACGAGTGTTTGGAATCATCGTGCTTCGTTTCTTGGTGCTGCTGGTCAGATGCGTCTGTTTGGGTTCAGGAGGAACTACAGTCTTGGAGGATGGTAGTTCTGGAAGCGGTATGTTGTTGGGAGAATTATTATTCTGGAAGCCAGTGGATCTGGAGGCACTACAGTTAGTGAAAATCTGCCATTTCAGCTCTGCAACTGCGTATCTTGGGACTCTGTTAATCTGCAGGCACTGCAGTTCTGGAAGCACTGTCATCTTTGAAGCGTGCAGTTCTGGAATCACTCAAAGATCGGGAAACTCTGTCGTCTTGGAATGGCGCAGAAAGTTCTAAAAGTTTCGCCATCTTGGAAATCACTGATTCTGGAAGCTTTCCCGATTTACAAGCGCTTTCATTTTGGAAGACTGTGGTTCTACAAGTTATAAATTCTGGAAAAACTGCTGTCTTGGAGACCTGACACTCCTCAAGCCACGAGGTTCGGGAAGCCCAGCGCTTCTCCAGCGCGTGCATCTTCGGGCTCAGGAGTTAAGTTACCGGACGCTGTGGGGTGTGGGTGACTGTGGGGTCTTTTAGACCTTGACTGTGGGTAAGTACTCTTCCAGCATCTGTAGTTCCCAAACCCTTCAAGTCTCTCATTTCCCCTTTTTCCTCTTTTGTGTAGGATCAATTAAACTGATCGTCAGCGGTTCTTTCTCTTCTTAGTTCTCTTGATCAAGAATTTTTTTTGAATGTTAAAAAATTATTGGCAGTTTCTTCTTTCGAGTCTTATCCTACTATTCTGTTTTTGGTGGTTATGCTCTGTAATTTGGTGTTATATCTTATTCACTGAAGTAATTATGTAGTTAATCTTCAGTTAACGTGTCAGAAATGTATGTGCATGCAATCCAGACTATATATATACAAACATTATATATACATAAATTGATATATATATATATATATATATATATATATATATATATATATATATATATATATATATATATATATATATATATATATATACACACACATATCAATCTATTTGTAAAGTGTTGTAAAGTGTTCTATGATCGTGTAAACATCACGTAAACATATTCCCATATTTCTATAACTGGCGTACCATACAAAAATTGTTCGATATATCTAAATCCATTACCTCCACAAAAAACTTGCAATTTAATATGAGAAAGAGAGAAAGAAAACGAGAAGATTTAAGTTTCCCATAAACTTTCCTCATTTACTACCCTTTTCTCTCTTTTCATCTCTCTTTCATTGGTTTCCTCTCAACTTCGTTTCTTTCTCGTTTTCTTCCTCTCTTTCTCTCGAAGCATGATAAAAATCAATCAACCAATCTCTCTCTCTCTCTCTCTCTCTCTCTCTCTCTCTCTCTCGCACTACTTTTAGTTCTCATCAGCGCTTCCGTAGTTATCATGGGCGTTTCTCCATTCTCTCTCTATTTCTCTCTTTCGCTCTCTTTAGTTCCCATCAACTCTTCCCTTTCATGCAAGCTCTCTCTCTCTCTCTCTCTCTCTCTCCACTTATAGTTCTCATCTGCGCTTCCGTAGTTATCATGGGCGTTTCTCCATTCTCTCTCTATTTCTCTCTTTCACTCTCTTTAGTTCCCATCAACTCTCCTCCCTAACTCGCAAGTTTTCTCTCTCTCTCTCTCTACTTTTAGTTCTCATCAGCGATTTTATAGTTATCATGGGCGTTTCTCCATTCTCTATTTCTCTCTTTCACTCTCTTTAGTTTATTTCCCATCGACTCCCCTCCCTTACTCGCAAGCTCTCTCTCTCTCTCTCTCTCTCTCTCTCTAAGACCCGATAAGCCCTCAGCAAACATGAAATAAACAGCCTCTACTATCGCGGATTATCATTGCTCTTATATTCCTTTTCGTCTGGGATTTATTCATGCTAAATTTGCATAGACTCTTAACGTCGGATCGATTAAACCCTTTATCCGTTATCCTTTCATTCCTTCGTTTGTCCGTCTACCTTAAATTCTTAGTTGTTTTTCCCGTCGACCTTAAATGCTTAGCTTTTTTCCCGGCCGCCTCAAATGCTTAGTGATTTTTCCCGTCTACATTAAATGCTTAGTTGTTTTTCCCGTTGACCTTAAAAGCTCAGTGATTTTTCCAAAAAAAAAAAATATTTTAAATTTTTCTTTTTCTCATTCGCATATTTTGGGTTGGTGGTTGTTCCTGATTAATAATATATACATATATACTGTGTGTATATATATATTATATATATCTATATATCTATCTATCTATCTACTATATATACATATATATATATATATATATATATATATATATATAGAGAGAAGAGAGAGAGAGAGAGAGAGAGAGAGAGAGAGAGAGAGAGAAGAGAGAGAAGAAGATTATAAAGACAAATTAAAGTAACAAGTGATAGTCTCCAAGAATAATAATAATAATAATAATAATAATAATAATAATAATAATACTGGTTGCGCCATACACATCGACATTCAGTTAATTATAAGGGTTATTTTGGCAGATGGTAATGAATAGAAATATTAATAATAAAGACAATGATAAGACTCATACAGCAACAATGGACACAATGATACAGACATACACATATACATCTATGTATATGTATATATATATATATATATATATATATATATATATATATATATATATATATATATATATATATATATATATATATATATATATATATGAATGTTTTTTGGCAGCAGCCTGATACTAATTGTTACCTGACAACAGCAAGAGACATTGCCCACTATTGTTCCAATAACGTTGTAATCAGTGGAGTGTTTTTAATTTTTTTCTCTCATATTGCAAATGGATTTTGGACTTTGCCTATTATATCTGCAGTTTGTAACTCAAATTGCCATTAGGTGAAATAATGTACAGCTTATTGTTATTAAGTCAACTGCATAACATTGATTATCACTCGAGTCTCAAGCACTAAAATTAAATGAACCTTTTATGCAGATCTTCACCAGTAACATTGTTTTGTTTAAACAGTTATTTAGTCTCATCATTACGGTTTTATTAGCTTTACTTAAAGCAATAATTGTCGCTGATATTATATCAGATAAATGATATTATTTATCACATTGTTATAAGGACTTGAATGATACCCTTCATGGGTATTTGTGTTACGTCCCGCAGTTGTATATTATTATTATCATTATTATTATTACTATTATTATTATTATTATTATTATTATTATTATTATTATTATTATTATTATTATTATTATTATTACTGTCTCAACTGCACATTCATTCTGGATTTGTAGGAGGATAAATAGCTAGATATATTTACTGAACACAAAATTACAATATTTTCACATCTTGCAAAAGATATGGTCCGGTCAATATCAAAATATCCCACAAAGAGACTGTAAAACTGGGAAGCACTCCAGAAAATAACAAAAATAAATAACATATATGAAAACATACTATTCAGCTGAAGTAAGCCTATTATTATTATTATTATTATTATTATTATTATTATTATTATTATTATTATTATTATTATTATTTTTATTATTATTATTTTTACTGTCTCAATTGCATATTCAATCTGTATTTGTAGACAGATAGATAGATTTACTGACCACAAAATTACAATGTTTTCATATCTTACAAAAGATAATTGTTTGGTCCAGTCACTATCAAAATGTCAAACAAAGTGACTGTAAAACTGGGAACCACTCCAGAAAATAACAAAAATAAATTACAGAGATGAAAACATACTATTCGGCTAAAGAAAACCCATTGCTAATACTACTATTATTATTATTATTATTATTATTATTATTATTATTATTATTATTATTATTATTATTATTATTATTATTAACTCTCTTCTACGGAGCACATACTATTCAGCTGAAGTAAGCCTATTATTATTATTATTATTATTATTATTATTATTATTATTATTATTATTATTATTATTATTAACTCTCCTCAGCGGAGCACCATCACAAAATCATTACGACCGTCGACAGTCATCCGACACCGCACAAAACGGCTGTTTTCACCCAAACAAACACGAGCCTGTTCGGAATCCCAATAATGAATCTCGCGAGCCGATCTCAGGAAAAGCATTATTTATTATCTGTCAGCCCCGTGAATAGGCCCCATTCAAAAGGAAGGAACCTACCCACCACCACCGCACCCTGATCAGGGTCGGGGTAGGGGGATTTCGGGAGAGGGTGGTGTGGGAACCCACCACCTCCATGGTCCCAGGGGCTAGGCAGGAGATAGGGTGTGGGGAGTGGGATTGAAGGGGGGAGGGGGGAGGGGAGGGGAGGGTGGGACTTATGGTGGAGGGGGTTAGAGCACATACCATTCATTCATGCTGTTTGGATATGTCTGTATGATGGCTTGGACTGATGATTACATTATGATAAGTTATATCTCTTTATATAGCTTTTTGAGTGGCTCTGTTGAGTCCGCTTTGCGTATGTAACGTCCTCTCTCTCTCTCTCTCTCTCATCCAGGCAAAGCAAACCTTGAAGAAAGAGACAGGGAGTCCTTTTTTTCTCCATTTTTTTATGTGAAATACAATTTTTGGAAATTGGAGGGAATCATTTATTAAATAATTTGGTCACTTATTTTAAGAATACATCTTCATATTCACATTCAAACGCACATGCACAATAAAATGCATATTAGTTCAGATGCGACTATGATTTCAATTTTCACCTTACGACGTAGTAAGCAGTTTTTTCCTCTGCTCTTCATATAATAATAATAATAATAATAATAATAATAATAATAATAATAATAATAATAATAATAATAATAATAATAATTCGGTAATTAGAACTGTTTTAAAAGAAAAAATTGTCGACTCTGTCAGAACGAATGTTTTCACACTAATAATAATAATAATAATAATAATAATAATAATAATAATAATAATAATAATAATAATAATAACAATAATAATAATAATTCGGTAATTAGAACTGTTTTAAAAGAAAAAATTGTCGACTCTGTCAGAACGATGTTTTCACACTAATAATAATAATAATAATAATAATAATAATAATAATAATAATAATAATAATAATAATAATAATAATAATAATTCGGTAATTAGAACTGTTTTAAAAGAAAAAATTGTGACTCTGTCAAGTTAGATATTTCACACTAATAATAATAATATTAATAATAATAATAATAATAATAATAATAATAATAATAATAATAATAATAATAATAATAACATATGTTTTATGGCGGCTAATGCCACACGCAAGAACAGAATGCAGTAAAAACGACAATAACTATACATCTAAATAAAACCAGTCACGCCAGAACGAAGATATTAAACATTTTCCGTCAATCTGCCGAAAGCAGACATCTTGAAGAAGCGAAATGATTGCACAGAAAATGAGAGAGAAGGAAACTAGAAAGGAGGAACCATTCCCGGAGGAATCATTCCAATACGAATATCATGTTTTTATGTAACAAGAAGATCTCTTGAACTACACATAAATACACACGCAAACACACACACACACATATATATATATGTGTGTGTACGTATGCATGTATATATATATAAATCTATGCATATATATATGTACATATATATGCAATATATATATATATATATATATATATATATATATATATATATATATATATAATGTGTACGTATGCATTTATATAAATGCATGTATATATATGCATATATATTTGTATGTATATGTGTATGTGTATATATATGTATAATATCTATCATGCATGTGTACATACATACGCACATACCAGGGACGTAAGGGTAGATGGAAGCAGAAGGTGAGGAAACGAGAGGAAAAAAAAAAATCCTATAGAGGAATGGGGGTTGGGGGGGGCGGGATTTCAGAGGGAGGGTCTGATATTAGTTGGGGCATAACATGTGAGCAAAGGAGGGAGATCATTACATTCAACGTCCCTATCTCCCCCTTCCCCTCACCCCTCTCCTCCCTCAACTCCCCCTACGCCTCTGCCCTCTCCCTTGGCAGAGGCCTTTGAATAGGAGGCTGTCGGGTCGGAGGGTAGTTTGCATATTTCTTATGGTAAAGGGTTATGTTGTTTAGAAAGGGTTGGGAGGAAGCCGAGAGAGGGAAAGTGAGAAGAAAGGGAGAGAGAAAGAGAGAGAGAGAAAGAGAGAAAGGGAAGAGAACCACGAGGACTGATGACTGGGGAGGAATCAGTTGTTGGTGGTGGTGCCCATGGCATGTGAGACGCTCTCCTACCTGGCATGCTCCTCTGCCATTCCTGATCTTCACATTCTGAAAGGCACGAAGGAGACGCCCTGCAACGCGCCCAGGAATGATCTGCAATCTGCAGTGGACCGAAGAGAAAATTGCAGCTGCTGCAATCGGCGGCCTCCGGTATAGCCTCTTGAGAGCCTGCAGTGGACCAAAGTGACCGAAATCCGGGTACCGGTAAAGTGGGCATGCAGCTGCAACCGCGACCCTCCGGGACGTACCACTCGTTTTGGTACCTTCAGGAGATCATCTGATGAACTGGACGCACATGGCGATAGAAAAAGAAGTGAATTGTTTACAGGTATTTGTCTCCCTTGTCCATTATCAGCTTTATCATTAAGTATGTGTGTGTTTGCGCGTGTCCACTACTGCATGTGCTTACGCGTGGATGAAGCTGAAGGGAAACTGATTATGAATAAAAAGAGAATACACAAAGCAACAAGGAAAGGGAAACGTAGAATATATATGTTGTTCAGCGTACTTGAGAGTAACTTAAAGCAACAGAATATAAATAAATAAATGGGAGGGGGTGGAGGAGAGAAGGGGGAGGACGTTTGCAAGCTTAGTTCAGTGATTAACGCTTTGGTTAAATGTTTGTCGTTTATGCATGCAAATTTATATTCTCTTATTGCAGTATTTTGTTCACGTTTTGTTTTTCTTTAGAGTGGAATCTCTCTCTCTCTCTCTCTCTCTCTCTCTCTCTCTCTATTGCTTGATGTCAATCTTATCAACATGATTCAGAAGCAAGTATTTTTTAAATATGTTCTTCATTCAGTTAAGTAATCAGTAATTGTATTTATGCTGGTCATAAATATGAACGTGTTACATACATACATACATACATTCATCATTGCATACATACATACGTACATACATGCATACATTCAAACATATTTTTTGTCAGTTTTTCTGTCTGCCTCTCATTTAAGTTAACTAATCAGTAATTGTATTTATGCTGGTCATAAATATGAACGTGTTACATACATACATACCTACATACATTCATAAATTTTTTTTGTTAGTCTTTCTGTCCGCCTCTCTTTCTCTCCCTGAGAGAGAGAGAGAGAGAGAGAGAGAGAGAGAGAGAGAGAGAGAGAGAGAGAGAGAGAGAGAGAGAACATGAACAATCACCGAAGTATTTGAATTGTTTATGTAGTGTGTGTGTTTGTGTGTGTCTGTGTTCGTTTGTGTGTGCACGTGTGCTTGCAAAGCAAAAGGGAGCGTGAGCTGGGCCGGCGTGGCGTTTCCTCAAGCATTTTCAGTTGTGTGCTTTTATGAATCACTGTTGGTGACGTATGAGCTCAATAATGTTATTAGTGTCTTGGTATTGATTGCCTCCTCCTCTTCAGTACGGCTTCATTCATGTCCATGTATCTTTGTGTCATTTTTCATGCTTTTACCCGGTGACTCCTTCTATTCATCTATCAGGTTTACCATGTTAAACAGCTGTGGCTGATAAGTGATCCCTTTACTTACTGGCTATCCTGAGAAGAATTTTTACATTTAGCTGGGTGTATGTACGTATATATATTTGTATGTGTGTATATATATATATATATTTATATGTGTGTATATATATAGATATACATACATATACATGCATACACAAACATATATACATGTATATATTTCTATGTATATATGCATATATATATTATATAATATATATATATATATATATATATATATATATATATATATATATATATATTATATATACATGCATAAATACTTGACGGTAAGGGTCTCATTAAATAGATAAAAATAACAATTATTCCCCTGTAAAAAGTTAAGGATGCTAATTATAAAGGTGAAATGATATTTAGTACATGTATGTATACTCATATATATATATATATGATATATATATATATATATATATATGTATATATATATATACATATATATATGTGTGTGTGTATACATACATACAAATATTTCTCATGAATCGATGAAAGTAATAATTACTCCACTGCAAATAGGTAAGGATGATGAAGGCGAATACACGAATTATAAGGAAAGAACATCATTGGTGCGCACAAGGAGATGGTCTATAGATCAAATATTTGCAATAAAAGAATTATGTGAGATGCCTGAGAGTGTAAGGGAAAAGGTGTGCCATGTGGCATGTGGCATACAAGGACTTGGGAAGAGTTTTTGATACAGTTGACAAGAGCAACGTGGAAAGTTTTGAGAATGTATGGTTTGGTTGAAAATACTAGAGAACAAAAAAACAATAAAAAAACAAAAATTCAAGATGGAAGCAAAAGGAGTGTCAAAACATACTGACAGGAGAGTGGCTAGTTTGGGTTAAAAGTTGGTCTGAGACGTGGGTGAGTTAGGTCTCCCTGCTGTTCAGTATTTTATTGATGGAGTGATGTTTGAAGGTGCTGAGAGTAAATATTGACAGTAAGAGTAATATTACACGAGTAAACGGGAAGCCTTCAAGACAGAGCAATGAATGCTAACATGGGGGTTGGAAGAATGAAAGTAGTTGATTCACGAGTAAAAATAACAAATGATATTAAGATGAAAGAATAGCCATGTCACAGAACCGGTGAAGCAAGAGATGTAGTAGAATTTATTCTGTAGATTGGAAAGAAACTTGAACTGTCTATGGATGCTAAGGTGGGAATGTAAAACAGAACCGTCCAGCTGCTCTCCTATATGGAAGCGAAGTGTGGAAGGTAAATGTGAATAAAAAAAAGGTGAGATTAATATGAACTGTTTGAGGGTAAAAAGAATTGAAAAGGGGAGAAACATAGAGATGTGAATACATGCATGTACGTATGTAAGTTTATCAATATATCTAAAAAAAAGTCCAAAAGTTGCCACATTCAATATATATGTATAAATGTGTATATATATATATAGACAGAAAGATAAATAGAGAGACAGACATAGATACTATATACATATATGAATATGCATATATATATATAATTATATATATATATATATATATATATATATATATATATATATATAAATGTTTGGGTAAGTGATACATACATACATACATCTATATATATACAGTATATATATATATATATATATATATATATATATATTTATATATACATATACAGTATATAATATAATATATATATATATATATATATATATATATATATATATATATCTATATATATATATATCTATATATATATATATATATATATATATATATATATATATATATATATATATATATATATATATATATATACACAAACACACATTTGTGCACTTGCACAGTTTTATATGTTCATAGAGAGTTCTATACAGCCTGAACGACATGAAAAGGAAGTGTGCCTTGGACAACACTAAAGCTGTTATATTCTAAACTTCACAAAAGTTTTGTCATGGTAAAAATTCACTTTGATATATTATTCCTCTTTAGTCTCGTGTAATTTAATTAAGTTCAATTATTTCCCATTTATGAATGCGTAGGTTAGTATCCTATGAAAAATACGAATTATCTTTAAAATTTGTTAATATTTTTGTGTTTATTTGTTAAATGGAATTATACCTATTTTCTAAAATATTAAATGGAATGTCCTATTTTATGTAGGAAACAGCTAATTGAGTTTTCTATACACACACATACATGTATATGTGATAAACACTTATGTATATGTACATAATATATATACAGTATATATATACGTATATATATAACTATATATATATATATATGTATATGTGTACGTATATATAAATATATAAATGAACGGAGAAGGCAGACGAATCAGCCATAGTGATAAAACATACAGGGACCAGGAGCAGGAACAAGCATGGCGACGTACTATAATTCATTTCGACGCGTTTCGCATTCAGCTGAATGCATCAACAGGGTTCTGTACAATAAATAACAACCAATACAAAGTATATGAATTTGCTAGTTATCTATAAAACCGTTTATACACTAATTAAAATGAAAACCAAAACTTCACACACACGTAAAAGTACACTCACGACTGACAAAGTTATACAGAAAATTAAAAGCACATATGTTGATTAAAAGTTCAGATAAAAATACAAAAAAAAAAAGATACAAAAAAATGACAAAGTTAAGAAATATTTGAGAAGCACTGGGGGTCGACCTACCATGGCAAGAGATAAACAAAAGCTAAAAGAATGTAAACCAAAACAACAGGTTAAGAAGGGTACAAGGGCGTGGAGGCGGACTGCTGGGTGTTCAACTGCGGAACAAGCTGTTTGATGAAGAGACTCTCGACGATCAATAATTCATTTGGGCTGGAGTTTTGACCCACAATAATGAAATTGTCATATTTAATGGGACCTTTACATTTTTTGCTATGTTCACGTATACTGGACTGTTCAGTGTATATATATATATATATATATATATATATATATATATATATATATATATATATACTGTAATGTATATATATATATATGTGTGTGTGTGTGTGTATGTTTATCACATGAAATAACAGATAAGTGACTTTACATGAAACACTGCCATATACAGTTAATGTTTATATATTCATATATATGTATTCGTATATATATATATATATATATATATATATATATATATATATATATATATATATATACATACATACATAATCCTCATATTTTAAAAATTGAAGACTTCTTCCATCTCTCAAAGTACAATCTGTCAAATATGTCACGTAAAAGATAATTTATACATATGTAGCACAAGAATAAAAAAGAGTAATGTGAAATCAAATTATGGAATTAAAATATTACTGTTGCTTATGCATGGTATATATCATATCTATACACAGACAACTAATTTGGGTCAAAAGAACTTCATTTTCCATTTTATAAAATTCTGATGCATTTCAAAACAGTAAGTAATGGAGTATTCATTACAAAAATTTAATTGATAATGCTATTATAAATGGATGTGAAAAAATAGTTTTTTTTAATTAAAATAGTTTTTTAAAATAAAACAGAAAATATGTGGCAACTAACGGAATGACATTGGAAAAAAAAATTATATATCAAACAAAGTACTGAAGCTGATATTTTAAGAGATGGAAAATATCGCTGGTTCTTTACAGACAGAGAAAAAAAAAGGAAAATGAATTAAACATAACCAAAAAATATGTCCAAAGAAGAGAAGCAGATAAGTTCCTGTACAATAGCATCTGAGAATCCTCCTCAAAAAAAGAGAACATTCTGGCTGGCAAAGGTAAGAAAAACAAAATAGGAATAAATAAAGAATGAAAGTTTCCCTTCGCCAGAGATATATTTATCTTGGGTCTTCTTTGTATAGACCTGGAATCTTATCTCTGTTTACCCGAGATGAGTTTTCTCTTAGAGAAAAAGCGGGAGGAGGAGGAGGAGGAGGAGGAGGAGGAGGAGGAAGAGGAGGACTGGATAAGGCGGGAGGGACACCCTTCGATGCTTTTCAAAAAGTGCTGTAAGCACGAAATGTCATTTTGCCTTGAGGAAATATTAATATGGTGTTTCAGGGTATACTAAACTGATGGTTGTCCTATACTTGGCGAGTGTTTATATATATATATATATATATATATATATATATATATATATATATATATATATATATATATATATATATATATATATATACTATTACATAATATATATATATATATATATATATATATATATATATATATATATATATATACCTACATATATATATATATATATCTACTATATATTGTGTGTGTGTGTGTGTGTGTGTGTGTGGAGCCATGCACCACTTCCCTTTTGAGGGAGTGTTAACCATTTTCTCCACTGTATTGACGAATTCTCCAAACTTTCTGTTCTAATTTCTGCTGACGATACAACCTCACTGAGCTACCAAATGTTCTTCCTTCTTCAGCGAACTCATCTGCAGTGGCTCTATTTGCATGGATATTGCCTTCAAAGCATTGCTTTGCGGTCACTGCATGAAGGCTAGTGTCTTGTAAGACATGACTGTTTCAAAATCCCAATGACCAATCAGTTGAAATTCCTCATTATAGAATATTTTTGACCGAACCCTTAGCCTGAAGGACCATTTTAACGTTTCTTCTCCACGACCAGTATTTTAATACTAGCTTATATTTCATATATTCAATTTTCCCACAGGTGATACTTTGGAAAAACAACGTCCGGAGTTTAGGAAGGAGGAGAGAGATGCAGATAGAGAGAGAAACGGCTTGCTGGATTGCAGGAGGAGTTAGAAAGAAGGGGCCTTCATATCTAGGGAGGATGAGTGTGCAAGATAGAATAAGGCGATCGACAGGCTGCTGATAATCTTCCATGTGGTGGATGATGCAATTGTTCATTCTTGACTCACCACTAACAGAGAAAGAGCTAATAAGACTGCTTAAAGTTCTCATATATATAAATTTATATATATATATATATATATATATATATATATTCACATATGTACATATATACATATATATATGTATATATGTGACTATATGTATCATATACACATATACATATATATATATATATATATATATATATATATATATGTATATTTATATATAATTATACATACACATATATATATATATATATATATATATATATATATACATATACAGTATATATATATATATATATATATATATATATACATATATATATATATATATATATATATATATATATATATAAATTTTTAATTTACAAACAGTTGTGGACATGCTTATTTTTAAAAAGGTCAATTAGACTTATCTGATATATAACCACCTAAACAATAAGGTTTTCAAAATAATATATTACAGATGGATAAATCGGTATGACAGACATTCAAGTATAAACTCTCTCTCACTGTATGCATACATACACACATATACATATACATATATATATGTATATATATATATATATATATATATATATATATATATATATATAATATATATATTGTCAGTGAAATAATGTAGATCCCCAAAACAATAATTATTTTTTTTCTTGTCTTTGGTAATTTTCTTTTCGTTAACTTGCAGGTGACATGTCTGAAACGAAGCAAGCAATGTCTGAAATGAACGTCTCCTTGCTCTACTTCAATGAAGAAAGACATCAGGAGTCAGGGAAAACATTCAGGATTAGAGAGGAAAGTATGTAACTGCATCTCGACCGTCACTCAAAAAGGGGGCTAGATCGGTAAGAATGATTGATTATAGACCAGTAAGTACAGGTATAAAAATTATATTATATAATACTTTACTAATATCATCACTGAAGTCTATATATTATCGTTATCACTGTCGTTATTGCTTTTAGGAATATTAATACTATCATGCTAACGGTTATTTATTATTATTATTATTATTATTATTATTATTATTATTATTATTATTATTATTATTATCATTATCTGTGTTCGCACTATGCAATCATTTTTATGCATCAAATTTAACGAACGTTTATTTCGCTAGCAAAATTCTACTAGACTAAGCACAGTTAAAAAAAAAGCAACATAATAATAATAATAATAATAATAATAATAATAATAATAATAATAATAATAATAATAATAATAATAATAATAATAAAATAACCATTACGAGAGCAAAAGTGAAGCTAAATGCAAATAACTTTGACAACATATAAATCAATGAATCCTTAAAAGTTTAAAATAAAGACACGAAGAAGGCCACATAATTCCGTAAACGCCAGACAAGTGTATCTCTATATTCATCAGCAAGCAAAATCCACGTTGAGTCTAGGATGCCATAGTGTAGACCAAATTTCGAGATAAATAGATATAGGGTTACGGTACAGACCAGGGCTTGAGAGTACTGGCAATATGGTATATGATAACATAACCTAATACCTCTAAATCTGACGACTGAAATGGCCTGTAGAGATTATAATACCGACCAACATATGAGGCCAGTGGTTATATGGCTATCAACCTTAAGACTTTTAAATGGGATACTTTAGATGACCAACAGAAGCTATACAGCACAGAACAGGGTTTGGAATCAATGGTTCTGCGGCTACCTCTCACTTTAAGACAATGAAATGGAGGTACGGGATTATAAGTGGCCCAGCTTCTTGAGGACAGTTCTCTGGTATGAAAATAAATCAGAATAATAATAATAATAATAAAAAAAACTACTCATATATTCGGAAATAAATTAAGCGCTGTTTAATGAACGGCCTACGCGGAAGACAACGACCTAGACAACAAAATGCATTCATAAAAAAAAAAAGGTGTAGACAGGAATAAATACTTGGAGGGAACAAGAAGGGCAATAACATATGCAAACAAATGCAATAAAGGAACATAAAGCGCGGAGAAAAAAAGCACGAAAACACAGAGGAGTTTTTGAAAATAATAATAAAACTTGGCTTCAACAGAGGGCAATATTTCGAGTCATGCTTTTCATAGCTATTTTATATTTGGCCTTCTATATAAATATATGTTTTCCGGCATTTTCCAGACATCGAATTCAAATTCTTTGATAATTTGCTTGGCAAAATAATTTTTTTTTAATTCGTTCTATATGAATATGGGCTTGAAAAAATAATGTTATTTTTTTTTTTTTTTAAATTCGTTCCATATGAATATGGGCATATGTTGAATAATATTAATAGTAATAACAAGCCTACTGTATCTGCAGCTGTTTCAAGTTCCTACCTCCTTTATCACATCAAATCCTAGCTGATGTTTTGCAATGCTAAGCTCACTTCCCCGTGCGTGCATGGAACTGTATTCACATCGTATTCCAATTCCTTTTAATGTTTTCGGCTTACCAAGAGTGATATGCGGATATATATATATATATATATATATATATATATATATATATATATATATATATACATATACATATACACATACATATGTATATAATATATATATATATATATATACTATATATATATATATATATATATATATATATATATATATATATAAATACTTTCAGACACAGATATTCACGCATGCAAGTAAGCCCATACATGTGCATCTCCAAGTGGGATCAAATGTGACTGATACCACGTACAAAATCGTGCATATACATATATATATATATATATATATATATATATATACATATATATAATACAGGTGCTTTCAATTTACAGATATTCACGCATACATGTAAGCCATACACGTGCATCTCCAAATGGGATCAAATGTGAATGATGATGCCACGTACAAAATGTCGTGCATATCTAATTCTCAAGAGAGAACCCAGCGAGAGTCGTTTCCATATGTTTCTCTTTCCTCTTCTGTTTCTTGCTTTCTTCGGGCCTGAGCTAGAAAAGGGATTAAGTTTTTTTTATACTGGCCTCCAAATGAATAAATAAATAAGTAAATAAATATATGAAAAGATCTGGTGGCTGTGAAAACTGAAAATTTTATGGTGGATTTTTGTCGTGTTTTCCGTGTTCTGTATTTGAGGAATCTAGAAAGCCTTGGGGAGAATCCCACCTACCTTTACTACAACGTAATTAGATTACATCACATTACATTACATTACATTACATTGCAGATTACATTACCTTACATGGTATAATATTGTGTAATGGGAGTGTGTAAAGCGTTTAAAACGTCACCGAAAAGCATTTGCAAGTACTCAAATTGTAACTACCCACAGCCCTAATGTAGTGCCATTACATAACGCTTCACGAATTAATGGGAGTTTACCGAGCAATTAAACTGCATTCGTAAATCGGCAACTGTAGACGACAGTTCCATTATATGATATAACTGGAGTAGGTAAACTGTCCAGAGACGTGGAATAGGTTGAAGCGAGCTCTAAATATACCAGATATTAAGGGCAGGATTTGCATAAAACGAAATAAATCCATACAACAAATAATAATAATAATAATAATAATAATAATAATAATAATAATAATAATAATAATAATAACCAGGAGAAAATTCTCACCGCGCGTACTTACAGAAAACTTAAGCTCTTTGAGATGTACGCTGAAAAGGAAAGACTAACATCACACGAATAAATGAGAGGAAGAGGGATACGAATAAAGAACAAGCAGCAATACAGAAGCAAGAAAAGAAAAATGCACATGCCGCGTTTTTAGTCACTTGTCCGCTGTGTAAGATATAATGTCGAAAGGGAAAGACCAAAATTCATCGTAGCAATAAATGAAAACAACGAGGCAAATTGAGTAAAGGTGGATACGAGTACAGCAACAAATAAAACAAATACCACGTGTTTTTGTATATTCATCCTCGTTTGACATTTAAGTTATTTGCCGATAACAAAAAATAACATCAGAGATACAAATGAAAAAAAAAAGTAGATGAAAATGTACAGGAAACTGAGAGAAAATGAGTCACATAAAGTGCTTGAAGACCATTGCAGTGGATTGTGGTGGAAGGCAACGGCTGTTTCAGCCGGGAGGTGTCTGGGGGTTGGGGACAGGGAGGGGAATGAGGCGGGGGAGGGGTGGGTTGGGGGGGTCGAAAAATGAGCCGCGGTGCCTCATCAGGGCTCATTAGTACGAGGGAGCGGAGGGCCTTAATTCACGAGTGAAAACAGTGATGGTTTGCAGGGCAGTGGCGGGAGGAGGGACACGCCGTTGGCTCCATTCGCACCATCTCTCCTCGGACTAGGAGCTGCGGCAACGCCTTCGTCAGCCTCCGATTCGAAATCCGTGACGCGCTCTCTCTCTCTCTCTCTCTCTCTCCCTTGGTCCCGACCGGATAATTCATCTCCAATTTCGGGATTAAAGTGGCGTTCAAAGGAGGAGCCAAAGTGCCGGACGTATTCGCCGCCGCAGCACGGGAGCATCACCACCGTCGCCACCAACGACACCCAGCCTCCATTCTTCTCCACCAAGAGGAACAAGATGGGAGAGTGAGATCTTCATTTATTGCCCCTATCAACAGACTCCGAGGGCTGGGGACACACGGAGTATGTCCCCCGTAAGTTGCCACCTCCGAGGGGTTGGGGGACAGTGGCGGGGGGTGTTGATCCCGGAGAGGAGAGAAGGAGAGGGGGGGGAGGGAGGGGGCGAGAGATTCCGCATCTCACCGACCCCTCGCATCGTCCCCTCCTTACCCCACCCGAGGGCCCTCCCCCCATGAGCCTACCCAATCGCTTCCAAGCCTCCTCTCTCTCTCTCTCTCTCTCTCTCTCTCTCTCTCTCTCTAGCTAACGCCAGGAAATTACCGTAGATGCGTGTGTGCGTATAACCAAGGTCACGCCTGTCCAAGTTCAAGGTCACCAGACACGTGATTGAATCAAGAGTAAGTTATCATCAAGTGACACATTGGTTGGGTAGTGGTGAATGTCTAATTTTATTACAATAATATGTTGTAGCGACCGCATTCAAAACAGCAGTGCTCGTTACATCTTGTAATTGTTATTGATAAATTGATATAAATTCTAGTTTTAGATGCATGCGTGATTAGGTGAACGAGGTTCGAATTCCAGGAAAACGCATGTACATAAATAGATATTTTTTACATTTTAAATGTCCTACTTGGTATAGCATTATATATATATATATATATATATATATATATATATATATAATATATATGGCCTCGTGGTATGATCACTGCCTGCAAAGCTGGCGCCATGCATGCAATTGGAAAAGGCATATTGTGAAATATATCTATCTCCATCATCATTTCATACACAGACACACATATATACAGTATATATATATATATATATATATATATATATATATATATATATATATATATATATATATATATATATATATATATATGTATATATATATACACACACACACAACACACACACATGCAATGCCTATAGATACAACATACATAGGTAACACATCAACCTGCTTACAGCTATTTGGTGAAAACTACAGTTAAATATGTAACACTCTCATATAGATATTTTCCGATACGCAAAGAGAAATCACCAACATACTCCAGCCCAAACACATTTTACGCAAATATACACAAATACGCGCGCATGTTTCAAAGATACGCTTCTCCCTATGAAACTGGTGGCTCAGAAGATGCTAAATTGCAGGTTATCAATATTTATTTTTTTTTCCAGTGGGGTGGGGGTTTGGGAATGAGGCTGCTAGCCCCATGTTCTTAGCTACCGACCACCGGGTACCTAAATTAATGCTTAGGCTAGCAATGGATCTTTCATGAAATGGGCCGGAGCTGTTTTTTCCTTCGTGGATTGAACCCTGGTCTTACTGTGTGGGACAGGTTGAAGTCACCCAAAACATAGATATATCATATATATATATATGTATATATATATATATATATATATATATATATATATATATATATATATATATATATATATATATATATATATATAGGCTATACATATACACATGTATAAATATATATATATATGTATAATATATATATATATATATATATATATATATATATATATATATATATATATATATATATATATATATACATTATACATAAATCAATCTATACACCCATCTACCTATATGTATATATACTCGTGTATATATATATATATATATATATAAATTATACATTATAAATTTCGTTGCCCTGTACGTACTGGACCCTTTTATACTCACAGCTATTAGGCAGTTAATATCACTTAAAATCGAATTCCCTTTACCTTGAAAATAATTTTCACCCAAGAGGTATAATTGATAATTGCATCTGCCCCGGGCAGGATTTGCGGATACATTTATCAATCATAATTCCTCATGGCAGTAAGTTATTCCCAAGGTGAAGTCAAGTCGATATCAGCTGATATTTATGGCTTAATAGTTTTGAAAAATATTTATATACAGTATGTGGGTGTGTGTGTATATCTATATATTATATACAGATACAAAGAAACATACATACACACACACATATATATATATATATATATGTATATGTGTAATCAAGTATATGTATATATATATGTTATATAAATATATATATATATATATATATATATATATATATATATATGTATATATATATATATGTATATATATATATATATATATATATATGTATATATATGTGTGTATTATTGTGTGTGTGTGTACATCCTATATGTATATATAGTGCTTTTCCACTATATATAGATATATATGTATATTCATATTTATAAATATATGTATATACAGTATATCATATAAATGTATATATATATATATATATATATATATATATATATATATATATATATACATATATAAATATTCATGTGTATAAAATTGGAAATCTACCTTATTTTCAGGAAAGATTAGTTTTCCAAACTATACGGGCGTCAGTACAACAAACAAACCCAAGATCTTGCGGAACAAGACCATTAACCTAACCTAACCTGCTTAACAATCTTCCAAAGAACTGAATGCTGATATCTGTCGAGAAAGGAATTCCAGTCGTAGACATAAAAATCGGCCAGTAATAATTCTGAGGCCTATGTTCGAACAAGCAAATAATTCCCTTGTCAAGGGACTTTTATACATTACTACTTTTACACCATAGATGTTTTGCCATGTATTTATAATCTATGTACATTCCCAGCAGCTTTAGTACTTCATTTATTAATATTTTATGATTTTTTAAGGATTAATGTGAATCTTTCAAACTTTTTTTTTTTTTCACACTTAATAACCAATAATTCCTTATTGGCATATAGTCAGCAGGATTATCCCATTCACCTTTACGCAGCTTACATAAAATTATCAAAAGGTCGACTTCACGATGCCGTGATCAGCATCCTGAGTAATCCTAAATCCCCCAATTAGTATTCAATACATTCTCAACCATCATTATCATGAATTCTCATCATTCAAACTCTGCATTTCCCTTATTGCCACCCCAAGGTTTCCAAAATACTCATATAACTATTATAGTTTTATATCATCATGAAGTTTTTGTTTATATATATATATATATATATATATATATATATATATATATATATATATATATATATATATATATATATATATATATATTCATATATTCATATATTTTATATATATATACATATATATATATATATATATATATATATATATATATATATATATATGATTGTGAAATATTTTTGTTAAACAGGAATTCATCAAAATATAGGGAGCCGATAGAAGCATGCCAAATGTGGAAAATGAAGGCTATATTTCAGAGACAGGCTGTCTCTCTGAGAGATAGTTTGGTCTCAAAATATAACTGTTTCAATTTAACTCTATCGCTCCATTTATTTATTCTCCTCTCCTCACACATATGTATATATACATACATACACACACACACATATATATATATGTATTAAAATAAAAAAGTTTTGCTACCCAACAGTGGTGACTCCACATCAAGACAAAACAACAGTTACTACCGTATTTATACTTCACCAGCTTTATTCACCAACACAAATGGAAAATCAACAGCAAGCCGACCTTCCTGTGCACTTTCTGTTATTCTCTAACAGGTTGCAAGCACTCTTCCTTTCATCTAGGCAGCTTTTTCTTGGTCTCATTTTAATCTTAAAAAAACTGTCCAAGTGACTATGTCATCCCAGAGCAAGTCTGTTTCAGATTTTCTCCTGTTCATTTTTTTTTATCTAATCCTCTTGACACCCCTACTTTCCACTCCCTTTCAAGTCTTCCCAGATGATATTATATTATAATATTCAAACAATTTATCTCATCACCCTCCGCTTTTTACTTTCTCGTTGGCATTAATGCACGATTCGCTCTGGCATAAGATAGTTGCGTCTCCAGTCAATACTTGTATATACTTGTGTCCCAGAATTCCCTTCCACTGATGTTCCTCTTCCCTTCCAAATCTTTTGCCGAGATCTTGCCATCTTCCTTTCCTCATCAGGTCTGTAATTCATCTTTTCTCACAACCCATCATCATCTACATATACTTCAAGATACATATGTGACTGAGCTTCTTCCATTCTTCCATTATCCATGCTTACATTCAACGCTTCATCCCCAGGCTTCGCATGTTCAAGCATCTTACTCTTGTTAACACTCACTTTCAACACATATTTACATACCTTCATCAGCCATTCATTTATGCTGTCACCGTCACAGCACATCTCACTTGCAATTACACAAACTCGTACAGAGCCTTTCCACTCCTTGATCTTTCAGCTGTCATTCCTGCTTTCTCAAGTCAATTCCACATGATAGTTGTCAAATTTACATTGTAACTTTTCATTCTTGCATCATTCAGATCTGATATTCAACAGCCCAGGAAAATTCTCACTCACGCAGCATCTTTCTATTTCTATCAATTCATTTAGGACCCATCCCATCACGAGCCTTTTTTCTCCGCATTTGTCTCTCTTAGGAATACAGTAACTTTCTGTGGCTGCAGTACCTGCTCAAATTCACCCATAAATTTCCTTTTCTTTCTTTCATTCCTCTCACTTTCCCCTACATCAATTTATTCCTCCTCTTGTAGAACTCTTGAAGTTTTCGTCTTCCTTTCTGCAACTGCACCTTCATTAGATATGTTGTTTTTGCATCTCAGCAAACAATGCTTTTATTTCTGTTTCCTGTGAGCCTATGCATTCAGGCTCCCTGCTGACTCAGTCATCCCACAGTTATATTCTACATACCTTATGAATTCCTACCACATCCGTTTATTAACCACAACCCTTTTTTCGTCCATCTTCCTCTGCATGTTATTCTTACTTCTTTCTCATCAGGTTTCCTTGCCTTAGTTTCATTTATGGTCAGATTTCACATACTTCCTTGCCACTGGAAAAAAAATCTTCTATTATTACTTCCATTTCAGCTGCTTCACATATTCAAATACACCCTTCTCCTCTCTAGGGACTACTGAACAATATTCTTCTGAAATAACATTTTCTAACAATCAGGAGGCTTTATGAAAAAAAATTATAGTGATGCCGATTCAGTTACACGATGTTAAGCCAACAACGAAAAAAGTGCCAAATCCACAAAGATTTTGCTGAGTGTAATTAATTTCTTTCACTACAGACTTTACTAACCACCTAAGGCTTACTGGGAGTCTATTTTGAAACGCATATTAATCGCTACAGAAAATTCAGCCTAACAACTATGCCTTTACTGTTTCTGTCAAGTGCACATGAGTGCTGAATTTCCCTTGCCCTACATCTCTGAGCCAGGATAGACACCCAATCATTCCCACACCTTCCCAGTCCACAGAAGCCCTGTCCTTTTACTTTCGTTTCCCTAAGAGCCATGACATTAAGTATTCTCTCTTCAAATTCTTCTTGTATCTTAATTTTCTTGTCTGTATTACATTCACATGATCTTCAGAACCAGAGCTCTTGGTACTTCCTTTCTTTTCCCGTTTTTGCACCATGAGTATATCAGAAGTGGCTGCTAATCCTGCAAATCCCCAGCCAAGAATATTTGGTGATTTTTACACCACTCGAGCGGCTTAATGCAATTATTTTATTGCTAGCGTCTCGCCTGATTGTCGTTGGCCTCAAGGCAAGAGAGAGAGAGACACGCACCCACTGTTTGGGGAGTAATTCTCCCTTCCAGAGATCACTGACCTTCCGCTAGACGCTCCGAGGCACTGGGGCACGGTGCATTAGTATGCCCCAAAAAAAAGGTAACTTTTTAGGCAGTAATGTCCAGGTATTATTTTATACCACCAAGCTATCTGACGATTATAGGCTGACCTGACACAAAAGGTTACACACACACACACACACAGATATATACGGTATACACACACACACACATATATGTATGTATATACATATATACATGTATATATACATGTATGTATATATATGTAGGTATGTATATATGTATACATATGGCACAAAAATTTCTATGAACATACACAAACCTTCGTTCAAATATGTGCGTGTTCTCACGTCCGTGGCCAATGTTTGAAGATTTACCTCACTGTCTTTACACTTTGCTATGCATTATATACTTCTCTGTCCCTTTTTTGTTTATCGCTTACGATTAGCTGTTGACAATATATACTCTGGTGTCGATATCTCTATGCACACGAACACACACACGCACACAAACACGCAGTGGTTACTAACACTCGCCCTATAAGCGAGATTCTGAGATCGTAAAAAAATAAAAAAAAAATTCCACTGTGCATCCCTTGACCAAATCGGCGAATTATGTACTAGGTAGTCAGTCGACTAGTGTGAAGACGGGCAGGGGACTAGCATCAACCCGAAAGACCAGGTGAGCCAGAGGGTGACACCTCCTTGTGCCACACCCTGTGGCTAAATCCATATATATATATATATATATATATATATATATATATATATATATATATATATTATATTATACTATATATATATATACAGACACACATATATATATATATATATATATATATATATATATATATATATATATATATATATATTATATATATATATTATATACAAATATATACACACACGTCTATATATATATATATATATATATATATATATATATACATATATGTATACATATATACATACACATATATATATATATATATATATATATATATATATATATATATATATATATATATATATATATATATATATAAGTGCATATGTTTCAAAGCAGGTACCTCATTTGGTCTCTGAAGGATATTCGTCAGTTACGGTCATGATTTCCCAATCGTTGCACGACTTAGTTGATATATTATTTGAAACATGCATTTTGTTTATAAAAGCCAGACACAATCTACACTTACAAAGAAAGTAAGAAGTTAATAGCAAAAAAAAAAGAGGCTTACTGTAATCGAGAATAAGGTATCGCCTAATTGAACCTGCCCAGTTTCACAAACATTACACAAACAAAAACAATCACTACATAATCGAACATAACAATAGTATGGAATACTCTTGTGTGATTACATATGACTGCTCGTCCTTCTCACAATAGCTTTGCGTAATCAGACTAACAACACGCCGTCTATAGGTCTACTATAAATTCTTAATCGATTCCACCAAGCGCTTTCTACAGGCCTATGCTCTATATTCAGTAACTCGAAATACCCACTTCATTAGGTTATAGACGTCGCCTTTTGACCTAGCCTAATTTTGCAATTATTACGTGGACAATTACAGCACTGTAATGGGATATGTATATATCATTACTCTGTCAGTGCACCTCACTGTAGGCCTATATTTAGACAGACATTAAACTAGCGGATAGTTTTGCTATGATAGTTCTATTTTAGGTATGTTTCGTCATCCAAAAATAACGTTTTTCAGCCCTCGCCATTTTCTTACACGAAGAAGAAAGGAAACGTGCAAGGCGAAGTAGCGCTGTCTTCCCAATAATACTAAGTTGCATAGCGAATCGCATTCATTCATTTTTTTTCCAGGTCTTGTTTTGAGCCAGAGCGGAAAAAAAAGTACGTCTTTTGCGACGTATAATCCTAAAGTAAGCAACTTGTTTATTGGGGGAAAAATGGTTGAGATCCTCTCAGCCTTTGAAAATCGGCCTATGGCAATAGTAGGCCTCTTTCTGAAGGCCTAAGCTCTCGTTTGTGAAGAGGACAGCTAATGGGAGGGAGAGACGGGGAGGGGGAATGGGGAGAAACGTACACGAGGGAGGCCGGCCAGGTGGGGATGCCGCCGGGTAGGGAGAGAGTGAGGGGGAGAGCGGCATGGCGCATGCGCTAACCTGAGAGGCGGACAGCCAATCCATATTCGTCTAACGGCAACCTGTTAGATCATACACTTGGCAATGCAGCATAAATTCTTTTACCCAGGGAAAAAGAAAGAAGGCTGGCTTTTTTTCACTTGTCTTTTTTTATCTAGTTTTATTTCCTGAATGGAACTACTGTATATTCCCTCTGGCAAGGCGCAATTTTAGTAAGAGAGACACGTTAATACAGATACGATAACTTGATCGAGCGTTAATTTCGTGATTTGACTGCTGATGTTTACAAATGCATCTGCCATGCTTTTGTTATGTACGAGTTAAGTATGCAGTGAAAGGACACCAATTATTATTCTCCCTTTCTCTCTCTCTCTGTCTATCTTTCTCTCTGACACAAACGAACACAGACTCCCGTTCAATTCAGCTGCTGTCGGGAAAGTTTTAATGCAATATGATATACACTTAAAAGGCTATCCTTAATCTCAATTTCTTTTCTTAATTTTCCAGACTTCTGCAACTTTTACTTAGTCCTCTCTTGAACTTCAATGACCGAGTGATTGCAAGTTTCCTGACGTCACAATTATCAAGGTCAATGACACCAATCCATTTGACCTCGAGTGAAATAGGAAAGCTTCCGGGGAAAGTCGTTTGAAATCAATTAATGGGTGGCAGATGGGCAAAGAGGTTCTATGGAATTATTATTATTATTATTATTATTATTATTATTATTATATACAAATATTTTTAATCAATTAATGGGTGGTAGATGGGCAAAGAGGTTCCATGGGATGATTATTATTATTATTATTATTATTATTATTATTATTATTATTATTATTAATCAATTAATGAGTGGTAGATGGGGTAAGAGGTTCCATGGGATTATTATTATTATTATTATTATTATTATTATTATTATTATTATTATTATTATTATTATTATATACAAATGCGTAAACACCCATAAAAGAAACAAAACAGAAAACCTCCAAAAAAGTCAGTGAAAATTAACGATTAAGGGTAAAGGTAAATCAGCTAAAATAAAAATGAGTACTTATGAACGTTTAAGTTTGGGATTATAATTTCCTTTGATTTATACTGTAAATGTTTTTGAATGATTTAATTTCAGTTTTGGATGAGATTGTAAAATACCTACATCCTATTCTCGATAGAGCTTCTTCTTCTAATATTTATTTATTTCATCTTATAATTATTATATTTACGTTTCGTTTGTTTAGAAAGTCAGGAAACATTAGATTACGAGGAATAATTTTTTTTGTAAGACATCAGAATGAATATTTTCAGCTGAAATATAAATATTATTTCTAAATAAATATATATATATATATATATATATATATATATATATATATATATATATATATATATACTATAATATATATATATATATATATATATATATATATATATATATATATATATATGTGTGTGTATATATACATATATATATATATATATATATACATATACATATATATATATATATATATATATATATATATATATATATATACATATATATACATATATATATATATATATATATATATATATATATAAATATATATATATATATATATATATATATATATATATATATATATATATATATATATATATATATATATATATATATATATATATATATATATATATCCTTCGTATTTAGAATAACAAGCTCAGGTGCATTTTGTTATAAAAATAAAAATGTTATGATTTGAATATCGATAATAAATTCAATAGACAAGAAAATAATGTTTTTTTGTATCGTAAGACACGCGATGTCAAATGGCGTATGAATAAAAAAATTTTTTTCCAAAGTAAATTTTGAAAAATTTTAATAATATAAGGAGAGGTATCTACAACAATTACAATAATCTTTAACTTATATATGAATATTTGTTTTTGTTCTAACAAAATGAATTTTTTTTTACTAAAATTAAGTCCTGGATACTTTTATTATTTTAAAATAATTGAAAATCAAACCAACCAACAGATGTGAAAAGCAAGTCATGTTATGCCAGTGTATGCTAAGCTAAAACTTCAATTTGCTAAAATTTGAAAATGAAAACTGTAGGTTCTAAATAGGCCATGTAAATGAAAACTTTAGGTTCTAATTAGGACTAGAAAATGAAAACTATGTTCTAAACAGGACATGAAAATGAAAACTTTATGTTCTACAGAGGACGTGAAAATGAACACTTAATGTTCTAAATAGGACATGAAAATGAACACTTTATGTTCTAAATAGGACATGAAAATGAACGCTTTAGGTTCTAAATGGGACGTGAAAATGAACACTTTATGTTCTAAATAGGACATGAAAATTAACACTTTAGGTTTTAAATAAGACAAGAAAATGAACACTTTAGGTTCTAAATACGACGTGAAAATGAACACGTTATGTTCTAAATAGGACATGAAAATTAACACTTTAGGTTCTAAATACGACATACAAGTGAACACTTTAGGTTCTAAATAGGACATGAAAATGAACACTTTAGTTTCTAAATAGGACATGAAAATGAACACTTTAGGTTCTAAATGGGACATGAAAATGAACACTTTAGTTTCTAAATAGGACATGAAAATGAACACTTTAGGTTCTAAATAGGACATGAAAATGAACACTTTAGTTTCTAAATAGGACATGAAAATGAACACTTTAGGTTCTAAATAGGACATGAAAATGAACACTAGGTTCTAAATAGGACATGAAAATGAACACTAGGTTCTAAATAGGACGTGAAAATTAATACTTTATGTTCTAGATAGGACATGTAAATGAACACTTTAGGTTCTAATTAAGACATGAAAATGAACACTTTAATTTGATAAATTAAGTAATGTAAAATATGCGATTTATAATATTATTTTAGGCAAAGATAAAACCCAAGAAAGCAGCAGCGCTTGAAGCACAAAATGAAGAGTATTTTTATTAACTTGACATAAAAAAAAAATAAAATAAAGGAATGAATGTTTCTATTATCTTATCTAACAACTTTTTGGAAAAAAACTAAAATAAACTAATGAGTATTTTATAAGTTTGATAACGAAAACACATGAAACTGAGCCGTTTTGAAATAAAAGAAAGTGTATATATATATATATATATATATATATATATATATATATATATATATATATATATATATGTATATATATATATATATATATATATATACTATATATATACATATATTCACATTTTAATTAGCTGAAATCCAAGAGCGCAGGAACGCTTAAAAATACAGCGAATGGATATCGTTATCATGCAATATCAGTAAGAACCCAGGAAAGCAAAAGAGGCTCTGAGCAAGTCATGTAATGCCAACGTACGCTCCGACGGGCCAAAACTTCCAAATTGATAACGAGGCGATCACGCTCCTAATCACAGAGTACAAAATTCTAAAAACATAACCGCGACCGACAATCACCGGGAGATTCATATGGCCTAATTGAGCACCCCACAATATGCAAATGAGTTCCATCCCTTCGGATTTCGCTCGAAAACTTCTTTCTTTCTTTCTTTCTTCTTCCCCTCTTTTTTTTCTCCCTCTTTTTCTTGTCTCTCGTATCGATTTCACAGGCAAATGTTTATAACTCTCTTCTTCTTCTTCTTCTTCTTCTTCTCCAGGCGAAAGTTAGAACGTTAATTTTTTGGGGTTCGTCTTCTTGTTTTTTTCTTGTATTTTGTTCATAGTGATTTTGTAGTAAAATGTACACGGTTTGCTCTTAATTTTAACTTGTCTTTTCGTATCGGTTTCAATATCAAATGTTTTCCTTATTCTTTACATTCTTCCTCCTCGTTTCTTTTTTATCCTGTTTTTAGTGTCCATTTCATGAGCAATGTTTATGATGATTGTTTTTTTTTTTTTTATTTCGTTATCTTTATACAGTTCACTTGCAGATGTCTGCATTTTATTCTTCCTTCTCCTCTTCATCTGCTGCTTCTTCTTCTTCTTCTTCTTCTGTTGTTAATTATTTTTTTTCATTTCGCCTCGGTTGCATAGGCTAGTTTGTTATTCTTTCCTGTTCTCTTTCTTTTCAATTCTCATTTTGTTTATACGTCGGGTTTAGAGGGCAACATTTATCATTTTTCTTCTCCCTGTCTCGTTTTATTTTTTCGTCTTGTCTCGTGTGTCTGTTATTTCCTTCTTTTTATTCATTCCATTTTTATCTCTTTACTTTGTGTCGATTCCGCAGCCGAATAATAATAATAATATGTGAAATTTTGGTATTCATATTCTTCTTCTTATTTATCTCTTCATTTTATTTCCTCGTTTGTTTTTTTCCATGACACCCGAGGTCGTTTTTGCAATGTCATGCTTACGTAAAGGTTAACGAATCCCCATATTTTTTGCTGATGCAGAGGTCGACGGGATGGGCAATCCAGTGCCCTTATCTAGCCCTGGCCCGCTGAAGGCAAGCAAAAAAAAAGAAAAAAAATGGGAATGAATCTATAAGATCGTTGCTCGTTGTTGGATTTCTCGTTTGTTATTTACTGAACTGTGGCGATTATTTTAATTTTCAGGGCACTGTTAAGAATTTGCACCTACATTCTCCCGATATTTATCTCTCTCTCTCTCTCTCTCTCTCTCTCTTATTCCTTATATTCTTCTATTATGTTCTGTTTCCGCCTTCTCTTTCTTCTTCTTCCTCCTCCAAAACAGGATCTAAAGCCTTCCTTTCCCCTCCCTGTTCCTACCTCCCCCATCCCCATTTTTGGCTCTCTCTCTCTCTCTCTCTCTCTCTCTCTCTCTCTCTCTCTCTCCATTCCATCTCCCATCACCATCAGCCCCTCATGGGAACTTTGATTGTTATGACTGGGTCCTTTGTGCCCCTGTATGCAAATTTGGGCTTGCTCTTATAAATTGCGAGGGAGACGCGCGATTTTGAGCCTTGGGACACCCATCCCGAGAGCACCGTTTCCCCCGTGTCCTCCGAGGTGACTTTCACAGGAAACGACTGGAGATTTTCTTTTTTTTTTCTTTCTTCCTATATCTTTCCGCATTTATACAACGTTTTAGAATAATCCTTTTAGAATTACAGCGAGGCTGTCTGCTCCTTCACTCTACGGCATTCCTTTCTGCTCGTGGCTCGCCTCGACTCCTCGGCCTGGTTTCTCGATGCTTGGCGCGATTATCGAACCCGAATCAACCGGGGATTAGATTTAATCCTTTAAATGCGATTACTATCTGATCATCAACCAATTAAGGCTCCCCCTACGGACTGACGTCACGCCGGAGGAGTGCTGTGATTGGTCGGCGGAGCGGCCCCCTTCGCCGTAAGAGTGGTTGTTGGTCGGTCTTCCTATTCCATTGTGCCCTCGGTTATGAGGGTCATTGGTGACGGGCTATAGCGGCCACCTCTTTAACAATGACCCCCTGCAAACCTCCCACAAAGGAGGAGGGGAGCAGTGACAGGGAACCGACCCACAAGGCTCAAGTGAGGAAAAACGAGAAAATTGGAAGGAAAAAAGCGAGACGTGTTTGACTTCCATTGGGACAGATGGGTGAAATATGGGTAAAAGAAAGGAGGGGGGTGGGAAGGGGGAAGGGGAGGCAGGGGAGGGGGGGAGGTGGACGGATGTCGACGGATCTCGTTTACAGGAATCACCAAAATTGAAGAAGATGGAGTCTGGGCGGAAAGAGTTTATCCTGAAGATGTGGACAGCTGCAGTCTACAGCAATAATATGACATGTGTATATATATATATATATATATAATATATATATATATATATATATATATATATATATATATATATATATATATATATATATCTCTCATAACTTTACGACACAAAAAGATTGTAGAGGATTTGTGTCGTGAGTGTATACAGAGTACGCTATATATGCATACTTAAGAATTTTGGTGAGTTTTGTTCGGATAATGAAAATTTTTACCAAAGAATCCCATGTAATGAGAATATGCATGAAATATATTGCAATTTTTCATAAGTGCATATATAGATATATACATACATACATATATATAATTTATATATATACATATGTATATATGTATGTATGTATGTATAGACAGCGACAGACGAACAGAAGGGGCTTAGCAACAATCAGTTTGCCTAGTATAATGAAATGATCTGATTATAGAATCCACTACGAAGGCAGAAGAGCTCTAATTACTGATAACGAATAGGGACAGAAAATAATCGGACGATGATTAGCCGAATTCCTAAACCCTTCCCCCCCCCGAAATGTATTAATCTTGATCTGTAGTTGTTTCATCTTAATATATCTATGTATGAAAGCCCGTTTGCGTTCCTTTTTCCTTTAGCGAGGGTGGCTCCAGAAGGTGCAGCCTCACATTCTTTTCCTTTCCCATTCTTTTTGCTGTTGCCTTCAGGTCTGGGCAAGATAAGGGCACCTGGCTGACCATTTAAGAGAAATTTTAGTACGAAATAACGACTCTGGTGTGCCATTTCCTTGAGTTTTTTTCATGTGTTTTGCTGTTTCTGCAAATGCACATTCAGCTGTTAACTGATTTCCGTTTTATTTTGCTTGTTACTGATTAATCAAGCCGCCAGAGAACCGTAAGTCAAGCAATTAATTAAACTGTTCCGTGGATGTTTGCTTTGGAAGTTAATGGGCTTGGAAGACTGTTCTATGTGAATGGTAGTACATTTTGAATAATAATATGCTTATAATAATGTCGCAAACGCTATGTCAACACTGAAATTTGTTTCTTCTAGTTGAATCCGTCTTAGTCTACTGGTTCTAAAAGAGAAAACGCTGAGCACCATAATGTTTTTGATATAATAGAAATATTAGTAAAACAGGAATTCCAGTAATTTTCTGTAAAGAGCCTGTTCTTAGTCCTTTACCCTCCAACGTCTTGCACATTCATCATCCCTCATCATGCCCGCAGCGCCTCACTCCTCCCTAGGCCCCACCCACCCACCAAAAAACTGGCAGAGCGAATAAAAGAAATGAACAAGCAAAATACTTTCAAAGTCTTGGCCCTTACTCTCCCTGAATATCAACCCCCCGCCGCCCCCCCCCCGTCCCCCCCCGCCCCCAACGATTTCCACAGGCCCAAGGAATAACAAATAAGGGCGGATAAAGATAAGCTCGAGATGGTCAACAGGGAACTCGAAGGCCACCTCCTGTGGGCCACTTTAAGGCCCGCAACTTATTTTTTCCAGAGGAGCGGAAACGGGGGCGGGCGGGCGGGCGAGGCAACCCATGTTTAACAGAACACAAACACTGGGCGAGTCGCATTCGTTATTCTCTCTGTGTTTCGCCGCATGTCAACAATCGCCGCTTCCAGAGCGGAAGAATTTTATCTCGCTTTGGGCTGGTCAGGTCGAAGGAGGAGGAGGAGATCCCCTCGCACTTTTCCTCAAGGTCCCTCCCTCAAGTATCAATGCGGCTTTGTGTGTGTTTGTTTACGTTTATTATTAATATTCTTTTTTATATGCATACCGAGTCTGGGAGTTGTTGTCTGTTTGCTGACTATTTTGTATGATTGTTTGTTCTATGTGTTCCTGGGATAAGAAAATCACTCTTTCGCCCTTTGAACTCTGCTCAAATACTACATCTTACCTTTCCGTCTTCCGTCATTTTTTTTTAATCTTACTTTCCCGTCTCCTGTTTTCTTTTTCCGTCTGTTTTTTTTTTTCTTAAAACGTAGGATGGCATTTGGGTTTGAAGGCAGATGTTTTTTATGTATAAATGATAAAATTTTAGTGCAAAGTTAATGCATTTTATCTCATATCTTGACTCTTTCTAAAAAGCTGTATGTATCAAGAGAATCGTAAAATTTCATTTATAACCAGTTTTGACAATTCTAGTTATTATGAAAAAAAAACCCGACGTTTTCATAGTAAAAGCAAAGACCACATACACACACACACACACACACACACACACCTCAGAAATAACTGATATAAAATTCTTAATAAGAAGAGATAGGGATTATGCTAATTATAGATTTTCTCCGCAGATCTAATTAAACTAATGAAGCGCAGACCTGATACTTAGTTAAATGGGGCTTCAACAACAGGCGTCAGTAGCAAGTAATGAAGGCAGTCCTTACGTGCGGTTATATACTACTCATTCATAGTAAGTTTTACTCGTTACTCTATCTGCTTATATTTTAACTATTTATTCACAATAGGTTTGATGTACGTTTTCTGTCACTTTGGGTTTTAACTTCATATGAGTTTGCATAAATGCCGTTCATTGTTTATACCTTTCAAAAAGATTTGAACGCCGCGTCAGTTAAAGTGGTATCCACTAATTTCAGAAAAAGTTAAGTGTTTTATTCTATATCAGAGAGAATGTTTCTCTGTTTTATATATACACACACACACACATTAAAACCCAATGATTTCTCTCGGTGATACAACGGTACTTCAATTCAACCTCAGCCTCTCTCACTACTAATTCCTATGCTTTCAAAATGAAGGTGCCTTGGTCAAAGCTTGGGAACGGTACGTAACGTCCCGTGGGTCTTGACTTACTGTTTCGATCTTCCCTTACATTACCGCCATTTTTGACGACTAATGTTTATGGCCAATGTGTATTCATGTTTTCATTTCTTTGAATCTAACCTCTTATCACTGATTATGGGAAAACGTCTATAAACTTTGTTACTATCATTATTGTTCTGAATGGAACTTTTTGTTGAGCTTTCTTTCGAAATTTGTGGACTGATATAACACTTTCAGGCTCTGTATAAATATCAGGGATTTTCAGTACAAGGTGGCTGGAGCTGGGTTATTTCCTTTTAAAATTTACGTCAGATTACGTCGCTTTCACGCTTTCGGAAGCAAATCAAATACTCCCAATGCAAAAGGAAATAAAAAATACCCAGACACTTCATAAGAATCTTGACAGTACGATGTAGTGTCGATGACAAAAGCCATTTGATGCCAGGCTAATTAAATAGTCAGCCAGTTAACATCAGCCATTTGATGCCAGGTTGATTAAACAGTCAATCAATTAACATCAGCCATTTGATGCCAGGCTAATTAAATAGCCAAAAATTAAATAGCCAATCAGTTAACAACATCAGCCATTTGATGCCAGGTTAATTAAATAGTCAATCAGTTAGCATCAGCTATTTGATGCCAGGCTAATTAAATAGCCAATCAGTTAACATTAGCCATTTGATGCCAGGTTAATTAAATAGTCAATCAGCTAGCAACAGCCATTTGATGCCAGGCTAATTAAATAATCAGTCAGTTAACATCAGCCATTTGATGCAAGGCTAATTAAATAGTCAGTCAGTTAACACCAGCCCTCTGATGTCAGGTTAATTAAACAGTCAATCAGTTACCATCGGCCCTTTGATGCCAGGTTAATTAAACAGTCAGTCAGTTACCATTAGCCATTTGATGCAAGGCTAATTAAATAGTCAGTCAGTTAACATCAGCCACTTGATGCCAGGTTAATTAAATAGTCAATCAGTTAACATCAGTCATTTGATGCCAGGTTAATTAAATAGCCAGTCAGTTAGCATCAGCCATTTGATGCCAGGTTAATTAAATAGTCAATCAGTTAAAATTAGCCATTTGATGCCAGGTTAATTAAATAGTCAGTCAGTTAACATCAGCCATTTGATGCCAGGCTAATTAAACAGCCAATCAGTTAACATCAGCCATTTGATGCCAGACTAATTAAATAGTCAGTCAGTTAACATCAGCCACCTGATGCCAGGTTAATTAAATAGCTAGTTAGTTAACATCAGCCATTTGATGCCAGGCTAATTAAATAGCCAATCAGTAAACATCAGCCATTTGACGCCAGGTTAATTAAATAGTCAATCAGTTAACATCACGATAAGTTCTGAAAAACCGAAACATCATTCTATACAAGAATAACTTTCCAGATGCAGATGCCAACGGGAGTGGCAACCGAAAGACCATTTATACAGCCCAACCTCAGGGTATACAAGAACACTATAGGGAATTACAGCAGAAGGATATAAGAAATAGTTTGAGAATTCTGAAGCTCGTAGGGAAAAGGGAGGTGGCAATCAGATCTAACGACCAAAGATTTACCCAGAGCAATTGTGGGGAGAAGCGGCTTACTTAACAGGTGATGGGAGTTCTCAGGTAGCTTTGATTATTATTACTATCATTATTTCAGTAGATGAAACCTGTTCACATGGAACAAGCACACCAAAGGGGCCACTGACTTGAAATTCATGCTTCCAATGAATGTTGGTTTCAATCTCACACCGCAGACCCCACACTGCAGCAGAGCCAGTGATTTTTTATCGGCCTAGGGGGAGACGCAAACCCACGACATCTGAGTAGCATGCCACGACACTAACCACTGTACCAGGGACCAGCTAAATACTAATAGTTATTGTGATAGTAACCAGATAATACTAATATCAATAATAGAAGGGGTTGACGCTGTATCGATATCGGTTTTTGCAATTAAACCAACTGAGATTGATACCATTATCAAAGCAATAACATCAAACTGAAACTTTCAACATGATCTAACAAAGTAACACTATCAAAGTAATCTTGTCAAAGGAAAACTTTCAAACTAATAAAAGTATCCCTTTAAGGTAGTACTTTCAAAGTGACATTATCAAAGGAACAGTCAAATTAGCACTCTAAAATAGCCTTAATAAAGTACCATTTTCCATGTAATCATATAACTGTGAATTCATCAATAACCAAAATGAAACAAAATCATCCCCAAGATACAGAATTCACCATCAACAGAAACAACATTAATTAGTTTCTGAAAACGAGAAGCCTGTAATTTTCCATATTAACCCATTCACAGCATGAGGAGGTGTAAACAAATCAATTATTGTCATAATCAGCCACATCATTAGTGCTTTCATGTTAGTAATGAACACCATATTCTTCGGAAGCTTGAATTTCAAGTCAATGACCCCTGTGGGATTGTTCTATATGAATAGGGTTCTTGGTCTGAATAATAATAATAATAATAATAATAATAATAATAATAATAATAATAATAATAATAATAATAATAATAATAATAATAATCTTGAAGACAAGCCTTTTCACTGTTACCATAATCAACCACGCTTCAGGTTCTTCCATACCAACACATTCGACCATTTAAGAACGCTTGCAATTGACATAATCATCCACTTGATAATAATTCACTTTAGAAGTTCTTCATTGTCACACACATTTTTACGAAGCATTAAACAATTTACTATTTCCGTATTCATATACATAAATTACTCTTTCCTATCAAATCACTGGCTCTGTATCATGACCAGTTACTGCCGCAGTGTGGGGCCTGCGGTGGGAGGTTGAAACCAACATATTCTTTGGAAGCTTGAATTTCAAGTCATTGGCCCCTGTGTGCTTGTTCCATGTGAATAGGTTTCATCTACCGAATAAAAAAATAAAGTAAAAAAATACAATCACATCTTAAAGGCAAACCAACCAATTTACTTTGTCCATGACTCTAAACACCTCATTACAAACATCTTAAGGCTAATGAGTGACTACTTTCATATCAGCACACAAACGCACATACACACACAAACACAACTGAAAGTTGTAGAAACCAGATTACTATTTCGAAAAGCAACCACATTAGAGGTATTACTATATAAAAAAATTAAATGTACTAACCAAAATACTCTTTCCATAACCACACATGTATTTGGTAGCCTACTTCCACGTTAACAAGCTAACATCCTAAGAGATACATGAACCAATTTACTAATTACAAAATCTATGTATATCAAAATATATGTATATCAACATACACGTATTTCATACACATGCATAAAACAATTTGCTATTTCCATAATCATAAACTTCCTTAGTGCTTTCCTTTGCTCACTTATTAACGATACAGGAACCATTTATATATTTTCCGTAATCATCTATAATATAGGATCTTCAATATAAACACTCAAGGACCAATTTACTTGTTTCCAAGAGCATACACTTTATTGGTACTTCTTTACTAAAGAAGTAAGCCTAAAGACACATGAGGCATTTATTTTCTTAGTCATCCAAAACATTAGTACTTTCTTATTAGAACAGAACGGAATACAGAATTTAGGCCAGAGACCAAGCACTGGGACCTATGAGGTCATTTGGCGCTGAAACGGAAATTGACAGTAAAAGGTTTGCAAGGTGTAACAGGAGGAAAACCTCGCAGTTGCACTATGAATCAACTGTTAGAGAGGGTGGAAAGTCAGAAGGAAGGAAGAGAATAAGAACGGAGGTATAGTAAAAGGAATAAAAGAGGTTGCAGCTAGGGGCGGAAGAGACGCTGCAAAGACCCTTAAGTAATGACTACAGTGTACCACGTAAGGTGAATTGATGGCACTATGGGGAGTACTTTCTTATTAACGATCTTGCTTCAAAAATGTAGGTAGACCAATTTAATATTTCCCTATTCTCATCATGGCATTTGTTGTAAAGAAAGTCTTACCTGGTGAATCACAAGAAGAACACCCCGTAGGGGGTTAGTGCCGTCAGTGCACCTCATGTGGTGCACTGTAGCCACCACTTAAGATTCTTTGCAGCGTGCCTTCGGGCCCTAGCTGTAACCCCTTTCGTTCCTTTTACTGTGCCTCCTTTCTTATGCTCTTTCTTCCATCTTACCTTACACCCTCTCCGAACAACTGATTCATAGTGCAACTGCGAGGTTTTCCTTCTGTTACAACTTTTAAACTATTACTGTCAATTTCGGTTTCAGGCTGAATGACCTCATTGGTCCCAGTGCTTGGCCTCTGGCCTAAATTCTATTTTCAATTCAATTCACAACAAGAACAACAACAAAGAAGCAACGACAACGACAAAAACAACAGAGAGAGAGAGAGAGAGAGAGAGAGAGAGATAAGAAAACAGGGATAGGGAAGGCCACATGTAACCAGTGAAGCTGAATATTATCTCCACGATTCCAATTGCATAAAGGCAGCACAAAAGGCGGTTGAAATCTCTCTCTGTCTCTCTTTCTTTCTCAATATGTTCAAAGAAACGTATGAGAGAGAGAGAGAGAGAGAGAGAGAGAGAGAAGAGAGAGAGAGAGAGAGAGAGAGAGAGAATCCTTTCAAGTATGTTATCGCCAGTTATTCTGGCGAAAATCTCTACTCTCTCATTTATTCCTTTCTCTTTCATATATGCTCACAGAAACGTCTAGTTAGATCGTTTCAAGAATGTTTTTCTTTACCAGTTATAAAGGCTTAAATCTCGGAGGCGTCTTCAAAGTTACGACCATGTCTATGTGAGTCGGTTTTTTCTATAGGTACAGGCATAGGTGAAGTCAAAAGAGGAGAGGCATTAGTACTGTCACTGTCATAAATATCACCATAAGGAAAATTATATTATTATTATTATTATTATTATTATTATTATTATTATTATTTATTCATTTTTTTGGTCTATCTCAATTATCCTGTTCGACTGGGTTTCCATCCTGCCCCCTTAGGAGTCCATCACCTTTCTATGTGCACTATTTCTAATGGCACGCTCCTCTGCATGAGCCCTGGAGTTATTATTATTGTTATTAATTATTATTATTATTATTACTGAATTTCTCAGTTCCATAGGTCGTTCATTCCTCACACTATCGGACTGTGGAACAATCTCCCTGAGGATGTTGTGGGATTGGAACCTCGAAAGTTCCAGCAAAGATGCAACGCATTACTACCTTAAAACATTTCTCCTTGTATTTTAATGATTTACTTAAATTTCTATCTATTTATTTATTAATTTGTTCATTTATTTTTTTCCTTTCTAATAACCGATCCCTTTCTGTATTTCCTTCCACCTTCTGTTACTTCTTGCAAAACAACACGTTCTTTGGAGGCTCGAATTTCAAGTCAATGGCTCCCGTGGTGGGCTTGTTCCATAAGAATAGGGCTCGTCTTGTTAGTAATAATAATTATATTTTTATTTTTATTGTGATTCTGATTCCAGCTAATATGCTTCTTTGGGTAACTCCAGAAATAAGATCTGTTTTCGCGCACTACATTTGCACAAAGGATGAAATTACTAGTCAGAACCTATAATAGAATGATGAAACTCCGTTGTATTATTATCATTATTATTACTGAAGGATAAAATCTGAATTAGATTTCTAGAGAAATTAAAACCTATCCAGCTCTCACTAACTTATCAGCTTAGAGCCAGTGATGTTATGAGTGGTTGAAAATATTATTATTAATATTATAATTGTTAAAAAATACTCATAGTAACATGAGTCTTGTAATGGAGAAACAAATTCACAGTTACATATATGTACATACATTTAAAGATAAATCTGTACAAAGAGGTTTCGAGAGTCCGCTCGATTCCCCCTTTTATCAATTGAAAAGGGGGAATCGAACAGATTCCCGAAAGCTTTCTGTACAGATTTATCTTTAAATATATGTACATATACATAACTGTGGATGTCTTTCTCCATTATAATTATCATTATCACTACTGCATTCAAAGAAAATCGTAAACGCTGGAGAGTCGCTGGCGCAATTCCTATAGAGACCATCGGACCATCGCAAAAACGTCAAACGAAAAAAACATTCACCGACGATAATTGTTTTTTGAATGTGTCGCTTACTTTGTGACGTCAGCTGACGTCTCATGTCATGAGCGACCTACACAATGTTGTCAAATCACTGGCTAAACATGGTCTATGATAAAAAATTTTTAATGCATTACCTGAATTTGACTATGGAAAAACTTATAAAAATATGCAGACATACTCAACTTGATAGTTGATAGAAAAGGAATGAAAAGATACACTGACACACCCACACATACATATATATTATATATATATATATATATATATATATATATATATATATATATATATATATATATATATATATATATATATATGTTATATGTAGATAGCAAACCTATGGTATAAACATCTCGCCTAATCTGGGGGTGACCTTGGATAAGGCATTCATATATTTTGATTATTATTATTATTATTATGATGATGATGAAAAATAAAATGAACAGTAAAACCAGTAAGATATTTGATTCATAATAATAATAATAATAATAATAATAATAATAATAATAATAATAATAATAATAATACTTATTATTATTATTAATATTATTATTATCATTATCATTGTTATGAAATTTACCATTTTCATCATTACTAACATACCAATCAATTTCCATTATCATTAAACAATAAAATCAATATTTTCACATATGGTTACCAGTGCTCTTGTTATTATGATTTTTCGTTTTTATTTTTTATCATCATTAGTACCATTCCTGAAAAAAAAAACCTAATCCAAGTCATATAATTGTTTTACTTTGTTATACCTTCTTGCCTAATGAACTGAAAATAGAATTTAGGCCAAAGGCCAAGCGCTGGGACCTACGAGGTCATTCAGCGCAGAAACGGAAATTGACAGTAAAAAGGTTTGAAAGGTGTAACAGGAGGAAAACCTCAAAGCAGTTGCGCAATGAATCAATTGTTAGGAGAGGGTGGACACTAAGATGGAAGGAAAAGAATACGAAAGGAGGTACAGTAAAAGGAACGAAAGGGGTTGCAGCTTGGGGCCGAAGGGACGCTGCAAAGAACCTTAAGAAGTGCCTACAGTGCACCGCATGAGGTGCAATGACGGCGCTACCCCCCTAAGGGGCTTCTTGCCTAATGGACTATTATTGTATATGGTAGCTGCTGGCAACTACCCTCTGAATTTATTTATATAGGACCCACCCAAAAGCTCTGCCATGCGCGCACAAGAGCACGCAAATAACCCTGCAATGTATCCATACAGTGTAAATGCATTGTAATTTTGTAGGGTGTTTTCGACGTCATTTCTTGGATTATTGTATGAGGAATTTTCGAATTGTTTATAGTTTAAAATTCTGTTGCCTCTCAGAGTGCTAAACTGCAATATAAACATAACTTTTCAATGTCACATTTGTTCAGAGAGAAACGCATAGATAATTTGAGGGTCCTCAATGTTTATTTTACTGTACGAGAGAGAGAGAGAGAGAGAGAGAGAGAGAGAGAGAGAACAAGCCAGCCTTGCAGATAGTCCTTTCCTCCCGGAGTGTTGTTTGGAAATGCAAAAAGGGCGGGGACCAGGATCCCCGTTAATATCTAGAATGCCTCGGCTTCTACACCGAGCTAGAAATCCTTCCTTTAGCTGAGATGAGGAGGAGGAGGAGGAGGAGGAGGAGGAGGAGGAAGAGGAAGTTGAGGGCGACCCTTTTCCCTTTCCCCTCCCCCTCCTCCTCCTTCTCCTCCTCCTCCTCCTCCTCCTCCGTCTGCTCCTCCATCTAAACCATCACCTAGGAGACTCTGGGATCATTTTCCTGCCACTCCTTTCCTTAAGGAGATTACGTTCGCAAGTCGCCTCATTAAAAGGGTCTTGACTGAGCGTCACCGTCAGTCTAATAATGTGCAGTGATCGCCACTCTCTCCTCCTTCTTCTTCTCCTTCTCCTTCTCCTTCTCGTACTCCTCCCTCCAGCGAGGAAGCCATTTGTCAACCGCACCTTTTACCCCTTAGTAGTATTTCCAGTATAAATACACATACAAATATATATGTATATTTTTATCCACAGAGCATCTTTCGCGTGCTTCTTTCACACTCTCTCTCTCTCTCTCTCTCTCTCTCTCTCCCCTTTTTTCCTTTAACGGATTCGAGGGATACGGTTATTACTTTCCTTGGATAAAACGGTCGTTATCGTTTTGAAGGCGGCAATTTAGTATGAAAAAGGAAGAACTTGTAGCGTAGCATAAAAGGAAAAGGAGTCTCTCTGTGGCACACATTTCCCCAGCTTAAGGCACTGGGGAAGGCGGAGGGGGGGGGACCGGTAGGGGACCCTCCCTCCCGGCCTCCGCCCCTACATATTGATCGATGACGTCATGCGAGGGGTGGGCGGTGATTGGCTGGAATGGGTAGGGGGGAGGGGCACACCGGCAGGGGTGACAGAAACCATTACTCACGGAGTGTGGGGGCTGTATCCCCCCAAAACTCGTACTTACACTCGTTTTATGATACATAGCATGTTGGGGATACATTGTTTTAAACATCCCTCACGGTAAAAAGCCCAGAAGGAAGTTGTACTGGGGCTGGACGGAGGAGCTTTCTTCTTCTTCTTCTTCTTCTTCTTCTTCTTCTTCTTCTTCCTCCTCCTGCGCTGTGATATACGCTGTGCAAGGAATACACGGACACAGCATTCTTCACTCCGAATAAGGCCACATTCAGGCTCGCAGCTCCCCGCTGTCGGCTGCACTCCAGTCTTATTACTCCGCAGGAAAATATGTCGGGGGTTGTACACCACAAATGCATCCTGGCTCTCTCTCTCTCTCTCTCAAAACATACATACACTTGGTGATATTTTTTTGCATTTCTCCTTCTCTTTCTGTTTACTTCCGCATGCACAAATTCGGCGAAATTGTGATGTTTGGTGTTAGACATATTTGAAGGGATTTTTAGTTGTGGGTGTTTGCTTTACTATTTATGTATGTCCTTTTACAGGAACATATACTTTTGATTTTTGCAGCATTTTTTCTCTCTCTATCTCCCTCTCCTAAATTATAGGTTTTTTATTTTTAATCTTCACATATACACTGAGAGTGGGACTCGCTCTCTCTCTCTCTCTCTCTGAAAATGATCAAGTAGAATGCTTTCCGCTCTCTCTCTCTCTCTCTCTCTCTCTCTCTCTCTCTCTCTCTCTCTCTCTCTCTCTCTCTCTTATCCTAAGACACGTTCCTCTATTAGCATCTTTATACCCAGGTGGTATTATAATTGCTGTACCAAATATATTTTCCTTCAGTGCGTCGTCATATGTCGCTTTCCATGCATATCTCTGTTGATTGTATTCTGGTGGTGGCTGTTTTAGGATGGGGTTGCTTGCCTCAGGCCTCTATCCACCCTGGCTGCGACCAACCATACTCAGTGAACCGCTGGTTCTGGAATTCACAGCGTATGTTAACAGATGTACAATGCAATTTTAAAAGAAAATGCTTTAAGTCGACCTTAGCCTCTTGCTGTTAGGCGAGGTTTGATCTGAGCAACTCAGCCACCATATCTATCTATCTATCTATCTATCTATCTATATCTATATCTATATCTATATATATATATATATGTGTGTGTGTAAGTACATATATGTATGCAAATACACTCACACACATATATATATATGTGTGTGTGTGTGCGTGTGTTTTACACGCTTATACACATCTACGAACTCTTCTTTTCAGAGAGTACCAAAAGGTGATTCACAAGAACTGTTTACTGTACCCATCAGTTAACAGTTTGTGTCTACGTCCCAACTCCACAGGCTACAGTCTTCAGGCTCAATAGCGTTGTCATTGACCATGTGTTTAGTTATTACCGATACACCAGTCACATACAAGCTTTTATATCGATGTCATCTAAACATAATTATAAATGCCAACCAAGACATAAGTTAGCCCGCGACTTATTTGAAAAGAATAAGTTAATGACTTCACGACTGCCGAAAATGTAAACTGGTGAGAGAGAGAGAGAGAGAGAGAGAGAGAGGAGAGAGAGAGAGAGAGAGAGAGAGAGAGAGAGAGAGAGAGAGAAATGTAATATATGATTAGATAAAATATATACAAGAGAGAGAATGAGACGGACACACACACACAAAAGGAATTTTATTTGATTATCATTGGTTGAAAAGTAAACGAGAGAGAGAGAGAGAGAGAGAGAGAGAGAGAGAGAGAGAGAGAGAGAGAGAGAGAGAGAGAGAGAGATGTCAACAGTCCCCAAAAGGAAAACGTACAAGTAATAACTATACTCTATGCATAATCAAATACTGTCTGCTTTTATCATTATTGTTGTTATTAGTTTAATATGCGCACTAAATCTCATCTCTAGGCTTTCACGTGAGTCACAAGGAAAAGTTGAAGCAGTTGGACAGCTAGATGGGATGAGACAAAATACCTTCATGGATTTCCTTATCCAAACATCTCCAATTCTTTACCTGTCCAAATATCTTCAACAATTTACTTGTCCAAAAGCCTCAAGTGATTTACCTAGGCAAACAGAGATTTTCCTCCCTAAACATCTACTGTTATTTACCTGCCCAAACGCTTCCAGTGACCTACAAAAATGCCCAAATATAATCAATAATTTAACTAAATTATTTTAGAAACGAGTATAATTTCCACGTTAGCTGACAAAGCCTTACTTGTATGTACTCGCCCAAGGATTTCTAGGAAGATAACTTTCAAAATAATAGTATAAATCTCCACATTAGCTTTCAAATTTGCATATATAATCTTATCCCAAGCACTCTTAGAGGATTACTTTTCCAACAGGGCTAACTTTGGCTTTTTTAGCTAGCACATATGCTTGTGTCATAAAGGAGTAAACACAGGTAGCATTTTTGGTCGTACTCTCGTCAACTCTTGACTTCTAAGCATTTCGGAAGAACCCTAAGAAAGATGCTTGTCAGAGACCGTTAGGTGATAAAGCTTGATTTCTTAACAATTCAAAAGGCCCGTGTGAAGATTGTTGTTTAACGTAGGAGATGAAGTGTATTTTGTCGATTAGTTGAACATTCTTCCATTATTGTTCCCTTGTTTATTTTACAATCAAATTAAAGACTTCAAACTATGAGACTTTACCAGCGGAGAGAGAGAGAGAGAGAGAGAGAGAGAGAGAGAGAGAGAGAGAGAGAGAGAAATGTATGTGCCAATGAATCTTCATTGTCATACATTCGTGAAACGCCGCGATATCCAATCGTCTTCGTGTATCTTCTCCCGTTGCATCAGCGCCACAGACCCCGACATTGTTTTCGTAAGGATAGGATAAAAAAAAAAAAAAAGGGGGTGGGATGTGAGGAATGCTCTTATAGGCAGCCGCCATTTAGGGAAGTGTAATTGCGGTGCCTATCATCACGTGTCATTTTGCGCTCAAAAGCTCCTCTGTCAGACGCTTTCCAATTTCACCATCGACCGCCGACTTTCTTTCTCAGCTTCATCCATCAACGCTCCTTTCTGAATACTCATTCATCAAGCTGATGCACACCCAATTCTCTCTCTCTCTCTTTCTCTCTCTCTCTCTCACGAAAAATGTTTTGCAATGTTGTCCTTACGCTTCCTTTGTTGTGATTCTCTCTCACTCTCACTCTCTCTCTCTCTCTCATTCTCTCTCTCTCTCTCTGAAGTTTCGCGATGTTGTGCTTTTTGAAACTGAGCCTATCTTAAGTTCTTTATTTTTGGCATATTTCTCCTAATCGGCGGCTAAATCGTTTACTATCTACTTTTATCTGGTACAGTGTTGTTTTATTTTTTCATTACAAATTACTGATATTTTTGGAAACGTCATTAGCTACGTTTGTTTACACCGAACTCAGGTTTCCTTGACATATCTTCATGTCAAAAGAAGGGAATAAATATTTCTGTATTTTTTTTATAACAAATTACTGATATTTTCGGAAACGTTATTAGGTACTTTTCTTCACCGAACTCAGGATTCCTTGATATATCTTCACGCCAGAAGATGAGAATAAATATTTTTGTAGTTTCATGAAAATGAAAATTAGAAAGTTAACAGGACCGCCGCTTCTCACATATGACCAAATCGCTCATTTGACAGAAGAGTGACATAACTCAAAAATTGCTATTTTTCAGGAGAAGCAATTGAAAGTTTAAAACTCTCTACACTCTCTATAGTGTAATAGTGTAATAACGGTTAGTATTACAAATACAAATAAGACGTTTTCACCACAATATGGAACAAAGAACGAGATATCTGTTGGTACCAGTAACTCTAAAAACACAAATGAGCGAAACAATTTTCACAGAATATTTGACGATGCTTCCTGACAGAGATTTGCTAGCTGACGAGGATATAATACCCTTTTAGATAAGTATCCTTCTACTTGTCCTCTGGTAATGTTTAAACGTCAAGACTAATCTGCTGACGGTACCAGAACTTTTTCTTTAAAAGTATGTTCCTTAGAAAACTTTAATACCGGTTTAAAATCAAATATTTGTTAACAAAAGGCACTGTTTCTTTAAAGACAGCTTACCAAGATTTCTTTAACAACTGTTCCTTTGGCAAGTATCTTTAACAACTATTCCGGTAACAAGTAACAAGAATCTTACAAAGTTTTCTGCGAGTTATTTGGGAGTTAAACATTTCTCAACATAAAAGGGCATGACTGTGCCTTTAGAAAGCACCTATCTAAGACTTCTTCACAAATGCAAGGAAATCAAATATCTCTCTACAACTGATCCTTTAAAAAGCATCTTATTAATATTTCTGTAAGAGTTTTTGGATTTTAAAAATTGGTCAGCGTACAGGCCTGTTCCTTTAAAAAGTGTCCTTTCTAAGATAATTTTAAGAATGCTTGAAAACTAAATATTTGTCAACAAACACGGCAAAAGCTGTTTAAAATAAAGCGTTCCCAGGAGCTCTTTCAGAATGTATAGAAATTGAAATGAATATAGAATTTAGGTCAAAGGGCAAGCACTGGGACCAATGAGGTCATCCAGCGCTGAAACGGGAATTGACGGCAAAAGATTTGAAAGGTGTAACAGGAGGAAAACCTCGCAGTTGCACTATGAATCGATTGTTAGGGGAGGAGTGGAAAGTAAGATGGAAGAAACAGAATATGAAAGGAGGTACAGTAAAAGGAACGAAAGGGGTTGCAGCTAGGGACCGAAGGCAAGTTGTAAAGAACCTCAAATAATGCCTACAGTGCCCCGCACGAGTTGCACTGACGGCACTAACCCCCTACGGGGATGTATAGAAATTGATTACCTGTCAGCTGACTGGGTCCTACTGTTCCTTTGAAAAGCACCTTTCCAAAATTTCTTGAAGAATGAGTGGATATTAAATATTTGTCAGTATACACAGGTCCTGAACTGTCCGTTTAAAAATTATCTTTCCAAAACTTCTTTAGGACTGCTTGAAATGCACACAGTTTAAAACTAACAGGAAATTAAATATTTGATAAGAGATGGCACGGAAACTGTTTAAACAAATGTTTCCTGGAGCTATTTAAGAATGCTTAGAAGTCAAGTATTTGTCAACAAACTGTCCACATCTGTCACTTTCAAGAGCAATTGTTTAAGGTTATTTTAGGTCATTAGAAGTTATGCAATTCTTTAAGGTTATTTTAGTTAATTAGAAATTAAGCAATTCTTTAAGGTTCTTTTAGTTCATTAGATGTTATGCAATTATTAAAGATTCTTTTAGTTAATTAGAAATTAAGCAATTCTTTAAGGTTCTTTTGGGTCATTAGAAATTAAGCAATTCTTTAAGGTTCTTTCAGGCAATTAGAAATTAAGCAATTCTTTAAGGTTCTTTTAGGTAATTAGAGATTAAGCAATTCTGTAAGGTTCTTTTAGGTAATTAGAAATTAAGCAATTCTTTAAGGTTCTTTTAGGTAATTAGAGATTAAGCAATTCTGTAAGGTTCTTTAATGTAATTAGAAATTAAGCAGTTCTTTAAGGTTCTTTCAGGCAACTAGAAATTAAGCAATTCTTTAAGTTTCTTTTAGTTAATTAGAAATTAAATATTTAACAACAGACAGCACGGAAGCTGTTTAAACAAACGTTTCCTGGCGCTATTTAAGAATGTTTAGACGTCAAACATTTATCAACAAACGGCCCACACCTGCCACGTTCAAAACCAATAATTCGTGGTTCTTTTAGGTAAAAAATGAACCGAAATAATAAGATGCACAATAGTTGGCCTCTCGATCCGCCAGTCACCAAAAACATTACGCTTTTTTCCTAGTGTAATTAAATGCAGGAACTCGTACATTTTTCGGCATCAATGACCCTAAACGAAGTCACATGAAAAAGCTGGACTGGTGTATGTAGATGATGGTGATAAATGAACTGTTTTCAAATTTCTTTTATTGCGATTAAAAGAAGCTTGATTTTTTTCAACGTATTCTTCAGTACGACATTATAGCCTGTATAGAAAGGATATATATATATATATATATATATATATATATATATATATATATATGTATGTATGTATGTATATATATAGATAGGTAGATAGATAGATGGATAGATAGACAGATAGATAGATAGATAATGTGTGTTAAAACACATACACACATATTTATATATGTATACATATAAATATTTCTGCAGCTTCATGAAAATGAAAATTAGAAAGTTAACATATATATATATATATATATATATATATATATATATATATATATATATATATATATATATATATATATATATATATGTGTGTGTGTGTGTGTGTGTGTGTGTGTGTGTATGTGTATGTGTGTATAAATATAAATAATCTTGAATATTGTTAATGGGAACTGAAAACTGACTGATCAAATAAAGTAAACAACATGAGCCAAAACTTCAACAGATCTGTTTTTTGCTTTAATCTTAATTTTCAAGCAAATATTTATGATCTTTGTGAGAACATGCTGAAATTACTAAAGGATGGAATCTTTTTTAAAATCCACCTTGTAACACTAAATCAACGGATAAAATCTGTTGGAAATTTTCGTAAATGAGAGATAAGTAAAAAATGCGCCGAAGTTTCTTCGGCGCTACGGAGTTTTCCGTACAGCGTATAATTCTGTACGAAACCCTCAGCCACGGCCCGCTGGTGGCCTGTGTTTTTGGCACCTATAGCTAAAGTTAAGTATATCTTAGTTTAACCAGACCACTGAGCTGGTTAACAGCTCTCCTAGGGCTGGCCCGAAGGTTTAGATTTATTTTACGTGGCTAAGAACCAACTGGTTACCTAGCAACAGGACCTACAGCTTATTGTGGAATCCGAACCACATTATGACGAGAAATGAATTTCTATCACCAGGAATAAATTCCTCTAATTCTTCATTGGCCACTCGGAGAGTCGAACGCTGGGCCAATAGCGTGCTAGCCGAAAGCTCTATCCACCCCTCCAATGAAGAACTTGGCACCTATAGCGCTGCCAGACAAAAGATCATGGGTAAGTTTAACCTTAAATAAAATAAAAAAACTTCTGAGGCTAGAGGGCTGCAATTTGGTATGTTTGACGATTGGAGGGTGGATGATCAACATACCAATTTGCAGCCCTCTAGCCTCAGTAGTTTTCAAGATATGAAGGCGGACAGAATAAAGTGCGGACGGACAGACAAATAGCCATCTCGGTAGTTTTCTTTTACAAAAAACTAAAATGTGCAGAGAGTTTTTCAGGAATATTTAGAAGAAATTATTGTCCAAGATACTATGAGAACAAAAAATCATGCAGATTCATATCTTCCTTCTTTCTCTACTATTTTTGTCCTAATTCCTTATTCCTTCTCGCCTCGAATGATTCTCCTAAATGCCCTCTATTCTATTTTCATTACTCTCACTGCAAATTATAATCTCTTCTTTCTATGTCATATATTCTTGGCTATTTTCTTTTGCTTTATCCCACGAGAGCATGCCATTTTGTGGACGATGGCGTTTTAAATAATAATAATAATAATAATAATAATAATAATAATAATAATAATAATAATAATAATAATAATAATAATAATAATAATAATACTTTAATTGCTATATCTCTCCTCTTTCCTTCTACGTTAGATATAATTTAGCAGCTTTTTTTCCTTTATATTTTCTCATGTTTCCATTCCCCCCCTCTCTTCACTCTCTCCATCTCTCTCTCTCTCTCCTTCTCTATCTTTTCTCCCCCCCCATCCCTTCTTTCTCTCCTCCTCTCTTCTCTTCCAACGGGGCGTAATGACTTCCAATCTGACTTCCAATGCTCCTCTTCAGCTTTCTTCTCCCATCGCCTTTATAGGATGACCTTTGACCCATCAGGAGCACCGTAATACTATGAGTCTTCATCATTCTCTCATGTACTGCATTCAAGGAGAAGCTACAAAAGGGAATTATTCCTGATTTTTTTTTTTTTTAAAGATGGGGTCCGCAGGTTATAGACTCGGCGTTTAGACTTTAGACAACGTTTTTTGAGATATTCCAAAGCTAATGTGCTGAACGTATAGGCTTTATAAATAAAAAGCCCATAACCACACACTTATATATATATATAAACCGAAAGTCATAAACACATACATTACGAACAATCACAATATATATATATATAGCATATATATATATATATATATATATATATATATATATATATATTATATATATTCAACACTAAACCGTTTCTCCAAGCAGGGATTGGCTCCTGAGAACAAACAACACAGCTTTCAATAACACATTCACTCTGCTTACATTCCAACCTTGGCTTTCTTATTAGACAATCCTAGTCATGCCAATCTTTTTTAACCTCCTGACATCATTCTTTTTCTACACCTATTCTGTGACACCTCTGTTCTCATTCTTTCGTTACCTTTATGAATCAAGCAACTCCATACTTCCACGGCTGATGCTGACATTCACTGCTCTATCATCTTAGTTTCAATTTGGCCTTAGAACCTCACTCTTGCTCAAGTTAACTCTTTAACTTTCTCCTATGGCAGATCTTTAAATTCCTGTCACTAGGTTCTGTTGTTTCTCTTCACAATCCACAATCATCATCATCATCATTATTATTATTATTATTATTATTATTATTATTATTATTATTATTATTATTATTATTATTATTATTATTATTATTAGGATCAAGCCCACCAAATGGGCCACTGACCTGAAATTCAAGCTTCCAAAGAATGTTGGTTTCAACCTCTCACCGCAGACCCCACACTACAGCAGTTATTGATCATGATCAAGAGCCAGTGATTTTAAATCGCCCTGGGGGAGACGCGAACCCGCGACATCATAATGGCATGCCACGACACTAACAACTATACCAGCGGACTAGCTATTATCTGCAAACCTCAACCAGTCCACACTCCATTCACGAAGAACAGTCCTACCCCACAATTTTGGACCTACATCTACTATCCTTCTTTGATTATTCGCATCGCACCGTCCAAAGAGATATTAAGTAGCCATGGAAACAATCTGTTTTTCGTAACAAGGCGAGTTTTACACCGAACCAGTCACCCTCTTTGTTCACGTAGTTGACCTCCATCTGGAAACTTTTATTCGCTCGCAATGACTTGCCTTCTGTTCCATATCTCTCTACACTCCTAAATTACAAGGTCATTCTAAACGAGTCAGCAAGACAGTTACGCTCAAACCTTATCGATATTAGAAACGAATTACTAATTCTAAAGGATGCAGAACTAAAATTGCATATATACATACATTATATATATATATATATATAAATATATATATATATATATAATATATATATCTTTTGACAAAATTAAATTAAAATACACAAACATGATTTATTCTGTTTATATATATGAAATTCTGAACAAATGCTGTAGAAACCGCTAAAATAATAATAATAATAATAATAATAATAATAATAATAATAATAATAATAATAATAATAATAATCATCATCATCATCATCATCATCACCATCATCAATTTAAACTTTTACTAGGTCTATATATGCCACATATATACTGCTATTCCCCTTCCAAACTTCTCACATAACTGTTCCATAACAAACTTGATCCACGAGCCCCTTTTTTCTCTAAGCCCACTTTCCTTTTCCTTATTAATTCCTCTGCCAATTTACATTCTTAATCAGAATCCTACCATACACCCCGGTATACTGAAAAAATGTTTACCCGGTATACTGAAAAAATGTTTACGTCCCTTAAATTCACTGCCTCTTCTACCACCTTTATTCACCCTAGCTATTCCTCTGGAGTCTTTCCTTACCAACACGCACCTTAAAAACCCTGGTCAGCCACTTAAAGCAACATCACCACTACCTCAGCACCTGTCTTTTAATTTCGACAACTTCCGGCGTCTTTCCATCTTTCAGCATCTTGATTGGTATCTTTAGATCCTAGGCAGTACTTCTACAAGCATTCTCAAAATCGTAGTAACCCTTTTCAATCTTGCTTCATTCAGTTCTGCCTGTCTTCTGTCCTCCACATACAACAAATCTTCACAATATGAGTCTACCGACGGACAGTCGTCATCTATCACTTCAGACAACATTTCCCCACCGGAATATATATAAATCTTAACTCTATTTGTCTATTGACATTCTTCTATGTATTACTTCCCTGCTGAACAATTTCATATCCTCCCTCTTCTGTCTTTCTTCTTGACTATCCTATCTATCTTCCTTTCTGCTTGCACACGTTACGGTATGTTCCACTGTACCTTGTTGATACAAGCAGTGATTTATATACCTGATATTTAACAGACTGTGGTGGGTCACAGCCGAGATGGATAAGTGCATGGGACAAGCAACCACATTCTAAAGATCTGGTGAGAGCCGAGAGAGTAACATACTTTGAATCCACCTATAAGGTGAAAAGTCATATATATACATATATATGTATACAGGGTGTTTCGAAATTACAGACCTCCCCCTCTACAGCATAAACTAAAATTGATAGGGACAAAAACAAAAGTAATTCAGAACAGTTATTTATTTAAGTTTCTCTCTGAGTATTCAATATTTTGTGTGGCCTCCATCTGCCTGTACCACAGCCTGCATTCTTGAGGTGTATGATTTCAGCAAATCGCAAAAAAAGCTGAGA
>NC_089756.1:25183017-25200517 GCF_040412425.1 Macrobrachium rosenbergii | reverse complement strand
CAAGGGTGTCCATGTACCTATGATTTTGTGAGTAGTCCACCGGTAATAATACGATGTTTAGTCTTGTCGCCGTCCATCCTGAAATATTGCTGCTATTTTTTCACTGATTTTATGTGTGTGTATATGTATATATATATATATATATATATATATATATATATATATATATATATATATATATGATATATATATATATATATATATATATATATATATATATATGTATATATATATATATATATATATATATATATATATATATATATATATATATTTTATCATTTTATCACATGGTGTGTGTTTAGGGTGTCACTCTATAGTCCTGAGTTCTTGTCTTCCGTGTTCGAACCCACGAGACGACGAACTTATTATCAACTAAAAAATTCCCCTTCTGGTAACATATATGAAAATATATTATTTCCGAGGTGGAGCGAGATGGATATTAAAGGACATTTGTAGCTTAATGTGTATATATATGTATATTTATGTATGTATATATAACATATATATATATATATATATATATATATATATATATATAATATACATACATATACATATGTATATACATACACACACGTGTGTGTTTGTCTCTGTGAGCAGCAATATGCAATAACCCATTGTAAATGGTACAAGATGCCTTAAAGTGGCAGTGACAATGTCTTTAAGTTACAAACTTCTTGCGTCGATGCAGTGTGACAGCGTGCCGCCTAGACAGAATATTGATGTGATTCTCCACAATAATCAGCGTGACAACTGCCATCATTTCTTTTCCAGGCCTTCGGACACATAAGCCTAATAAAAACTCACCTTGCAAATTAAGAGAAACAATGACAAAATTTCGAATGCTGAACTTTTTTTTTTCCTCAGTTAATTTCCAATTACATTAAAGCGATTGGCGAGGACCTTTTAGAAATACTCCCTACTTCCCTCAATTCTGCTCGTCTCTACTCGGATCCTTCCATTTTTCCCTCTTTCCATTCTGTTGTGCAAGATTGCTTCCTCACCGGCACTCCCCTTATGAGGCCTGCTCTGGGCCACATTTCCTCATCTAGCAATGGCACTGGCTTTTATGTTAATGGCACTGCGTGGCTCTACCGCACCTGGCTCTACTTCGGGTGGCTCTCTGATTTCTGCCTTTGAAAAATTCATTCCTCTTTGTGCGAGTTGCGGTCTCTTCGCTCACAATGGAAAGAGGCCGTTTGGGGGATTTCTGAATGGTTCGCGTCGCCATTTTGACGTTTGTTTGGATATTGTGTGTGGGATGTCTTTATTATATCTAAAGCTGGGTAAGAGTTACGCCTTTGGGAGAGAATTGTGCACGTGAATGAGAGTAGCAACTGTTTTTACTTTTTATTATCTTCAATACGGCCAATGTTGAATAAAAAATGCGTCTTTGGAACAAAACAGTGAACTTAAATAAAAGGAGGGGATTGTTTTTATTCTTTACTGTTTGGCTGAAACTAACCTCGGCTAAAAATTACGTGCTTCGAATAGAATTACATACCGTAATAGCAAGGAATTGTTTTGACAATGCGTCACCTCTATCACGGATAATTTTGGAACTGAATTACGAATATGGATTAAAATCATGCACCAAAATAAGAGGTCGGAGCTGTGTTGATATCGTCATGTCTTTATCATGACTATTGCTAGATAAGAACTACATTTCTGGAATACGATCGTGTAGTGGAATAGCATTACAGAATTGTTTAGATAATTATGTGTCGTCTTTGTCAAGGTTAATGACAAATGAGAATTTCGTCTTTGGAATGGAAATGAGTGTTGGAATTTGACGGCATAATTGTTTTGACAACGTGTTGTCCTCATCAGAGTTAATAACAATTACCCATCTGGAATAGGGTTACGTATTGGAATGATATTACATAATTGATCTGATAATATCAAGTCTTTATTGAAGCTAATGTTGGACAAGGATTACGAATTGGAATAGGACTTGGTAATTGAACCGAAGATAGGTAGTCTTAAAGAAAGCCATCACTGCAGAGGAATTACGCAATAAAATTACGAAATAAAATTACGTAATTATTATGAAAAAGAATTGCGTGTTTTGATAATAGTGTCAGTCATAGCTGAAATTGACTAGCATTGCTTAATTGTCTGACATGGCGTGGTCTTAATACTGTAAAATAGTGAATTAGAATGGAACAGTTATTTTAGTGTCTTTATCATCCATAATGCTGGAACATAATTGCATGCATATACCATATATACATACATACAATTATACATACATATACATATAGAGATATATATATATATATATATATATATATATATATATATATATATATATATATATATGTGTGTGTGTGTGTGTGTGTGTGCGTACGCGTGTGCATCTGTGTATGTAATAATTCACTCTTCACCTAAGTTATCTTACCTTGGTAGAGTTTTTAGTCTTATGATTAGTTAGAATGTCCATCACTACTCTTTATTTAACTTTTTTGGGGTTCAGTTCATAATCCCTAAAATTTTTTGGGGGGGGAGACAAAATTTCAAATATTGCTTTTTTTTATTATTCTCTCCTATAAGATTCTCTCAGTTTTTCTTGCATTTTCTCTCTCTCTCTCTCTCTCTCTCTCTCTCTCTCTCTCTCTCTCTCTCTCTCTCTCTCTCTCAGAGAAGTGTCTCCAAAAGACGAAATTTTCATTTACTCTACTTGCAAAATTTTCTCGTTCTGTTGTAGTACATCCCATCTCTCTCTCTCTCTCTCTCTCTCTCTCTCTCTCTCTCTCTCCTCTCTCAGAAGTGTCTCCAAAAGACGAAATTCTCACTTATTCTACCTACACAATTTTCTCGTTCTGTTGTAGTACATCCCATCTCTCTCTCTCTCTCTCTCTCTCTCTCTCTCTCTCTCTCTCTCTCTCTCTCTCAGAAGTGTCTAAAAAGACAGAAATTCTCACTTATTCTACTTACACAATTTTCTCGTTCTGTTGTAGTATCCCATCCCATCTCTCTCTCTCTCTCTCTCTCTCTTCCTCTCTCTCTCTCTCTCAGAGAAGTGTTTCAAAAGACAGAAATTTTCTTTATACTACTTTAATTTTCTCGTTCTGTTGTAGTACGTCCCATCTCTCTCTCTCTCTCTCTCTCTCTGAGAAGTGTCTCCAAAAGACGAAATTTTCACTTATTCTACTTACAAAATTTTCTCGTTCTGATGTAGTACATCCCATCTCTCTCTCTCTCTCTCTCTCTCTCTCTCTCTCTCTCTCTCTCTCTCTCTGTCTCAATCATCCAGGTATCTTATATCGTCTTGCAAGGCTGGTATAACGTCACTAATCCAACGTTTAAGGGGCCGAGCAAACTTTTAATGGGAAGGACGTGTTTTGTGTACGCTGGGCGCTGAGCAAGATAATGGAGGGGGGTTTCCACGGAGTGAGGTCATAGAGGAGGGGAGGGGGAAGGGGTGTCTTGGACATGGAAGGGAGGTGGGAGTTCTTGGAGGGGCTAATCACAGGGTCGTCCTAGGAGGTTTTTTTGACATGGAGGGGCTTGGGGGGGAAGGGGGAACTAGAAGGGGGCCCTTGGACTTGGTTGGGAGTCTCGGAGGGGTAATTAGGGGGATCCTTAGAGAGAGAGAGAGAGAGGGGAGGACATCCAATGGGGGTTCCTCGAAGGGTTTCTAGATATGCTGGAAGAGAGCCTCCTGGAGTGTCCAGGAGAAGGTCCTCGGAGGGTGAGGGATCTCCTGGACGTGTTGGGGTGGGTGGAGATCTCTTGGACAAGGTAGGATAGGTGGTCTCCCAGATGGGGTCCTCATGGGGATACCGGGAGGGGTGGGGATCACTCGGAAATGAAAGTGGGGTGTTGGAGTTAGGTCACTGAAGGAAAGGGGGGGGGGAGGACAAAGACTTCCTTCTGGCCTCCTTGATGCATGCTAAATGGTCAAGGATTATATGGAAGCTTCTGTTAAAGACTTGCGGTGGGGAGGAGATAGGGGGTGAGGGAGGAGGGAGGGGGAGGGAGGAGGAGGGAGGGAGGGGATGGAAGATGAAGGATACCGATGAGCTAAAGAGAATGGAGACGTATTGGATGTTCTGGAGGAGAAGCATGTTGTTTCTTGCATTTATTTATATCTTGAATTTTTTTCTGTTGTCTCTTTTAATGATGGGGGGGGGAATTTTTTTTATATATATATAAACCATTTTTGCTGTATTTGCTTACAATACAAAGCAAATGCTTTGAAATATATGTAAATGTATATACATCTATATACAGTGTATATATATATTCATTCATATATATATATTATATATATATACAATATATATATATATAAATATATATATATATATATATATATATATATATATATATATATATATATATATACATATATATATATGTGTGTGTGTGTGTGTGTGTGTGTGTGTGTGTGTGGTCAAAAGTCAATGTACATTTGTTACCATAAAAAGTATTGCAGGGTTATATAAAATTCTGTATATGTATATGTATATATATATATACATATATATATATATATATATATATATATATATATATATATATATATATACAGATATATATGTATATATATATACATATATACATGCATGTTTATGTATGCACTCCACTCCGAATTCTCAAAATTGTACACATCACCACACACACACACACACACACACACACACAAGCATTGACAATCATAAGTGCATATGCACATTTAAGCACAAACATACAGTATTACTTAATCATATCGAACGTGAAAAATATGTAGTCTCTGTTTAAGTTATTACTGTATATGCAACGTATATGGAACAGAATTTCGTAGTTAGTATAACACGCTGTTGTTTTTATGTATAACATTTGTACACACGGAAGTGTATATGATATGCATAAACACAATAGTATATCTCAACAAATACGTAATATCATTCCAAAAATGCTACTGTCAGCTGAGATCCTGTGGGTACCAGGAGAGATTGAAGAACGAGACCTACTTGGATGGAAACTACGAGAAGGGAGGCTGGAGATGAGTGGAGATTGGTAGAAGATGAATAAGAGGAAATGCATGAGAGGTGGAATTTCACAGAGGCTCTTGCCTCACAAGGAGTTGGAGGTGATGATGATGATGATCATGGTGATGATGATGATGATGATGACGGTGTTATACATACAGTATATACATAAATATATTTTACATATATAATATACATTTATATACATATGTATATATAATATATATTTATTCACATACATTTCTATATACATATATATATATATATATATATATATATATATATATATATATACATACATACAGTATATATATATATAATATATATATATGTATATGTATACAAATATATATATGTATATATATGTATATATACATATGTTTATATATATATATATATATATATATATATACACTGTATATGTATATACACACATATATACATATACAGTATATACATACACACATATATACATACATATAAGTGTATATATGTATATATGTATACTGTATACATATAAATAATATATTTATGTCAATGAAAATGAAAGGAAACAACTGTTAACGGCTCACGTGGAGTAAAAAAAAAAATAAACTCATGACACAATAGATAGCGAGGCAATGTTAAAGGTATTAAGGATGTATAGTAAAGAATACAGGAAGCTGAGAGGACTCAAAAGTTTTTATGAAGAGAGTAATTAGTTTACTACAAAAGTGCGTCTGGGAGAAAGGTATCTTATGTCGCCACGGCTGTTATCTTTACAGACAAAGTGATACCAGAAGTCAGCATCAGAATACCAAATGTAGTCGCGACTTTGTTAGATAAGAAAAGGGGTAGTGGATGGAATGTGGAATGCCGGATGTTTCCAGATGATACAATAGTGACTGGGATAGTGAAGAGAAACTGGAAAACTGGAAGCTTGAAGATGTTTTCAAGAGAAGAAGGGTGGGAGCAAATGCGACCAAGAGTAAGGTTATGGAGGCGTCAGGAAGCCTGGAAAATTAAGCACCGAATGTTGATAGGCATGGCGTAGGAATGCAGGCGACCGATTAACACAAGTATTTTGGAGTAGATATAACGTGGTGAGTGAGGAGGTGTTTCACGGAACAGGGGAAGTAAGAAAGTTTGCAGGGTGTGTGCAAAAGATTGGCAAGAGACTTGGAGTATTTATGAAAACAAAGTGTTGAAACTATGAAAAAACTCTTGAGCCAACTCTACTTTATCGAAGAGAAGTGTGGATGTTGAAAAAATGAGATAGTTCTTTTTCGCCTGAAAAAAAAAAACCTTATAGATTGCGTCTTCGCAAAATCCATGTTAAAAAATACGAACTGTTTACGTAGTTCATGGGAAATAAGAAGTGAAAGGGTAAGGAATGTGGAGACCCATAGAAGTTGTAAAAAGGTTTCCTGGGTAAGGAATGTGGAGACCCACAGAAGTTGTAAAAAGGTTTCCTTAAGTGAAAAAACAGATCAGTGTGTTTTGAGATAATCTGATTATTTAGAGAGCCTGGAGGATAAGCGGTTGGAGAAAAGACTATAATTCGGAAGTAAAGAAGGGAGAAGGAGGGAGGAGGTGAAAATGGGTAAATACTGGATAGACGGATGAAAAAAGTATTGGAGAGGACATTTTTACAGTGTGAAGGTTAGTAACCATTGTGATAATTTTTCTCTAGGGCCACCCCTTGTTAGAATAAACAGCTTAATGATGAGAGAAAAGTTGTAAGTTAGCTAATTATTTCTCGACAAGATTTATATCCCAAAAAGCAAACTGCTAACAAGATCAACGGTTAATCACGTAAAAAAATACACTTTTACGAAAATGACTTTCTGAAGACTAAGAGAAGCCTAAGTTAGAAATCACCCGGACTCCAAGTTTGAACCCGGACTCCAAGTTTGAACCCGGACTCCAAGTTTGAACCCGGACTCCAAGTTTGAACCCGGACTCCAAGTTTGAACTGTCTCTCAAGGTTGTTCGTATGTTACGTGGGACTTCGCCATTGAAAATTACAGCTATCCTTTAGATACTTGGATGCTGTTGTTTTTTTTGTTTTTTTTTTACAAAGGTTAGTGGGAAAGGGACTTTTGATAATCTTATATAGACCAGGTTAGACGAAAACAAGGAATGACACATTACTTTACGGAATGTTGAGATTAACTGAATGTAGAGCTGTATGTGATTATATTTAAATGGTTGCATGCATATTCTGAGTTTTAGATCGCAAATAATGAATGCCATTTTACGATTCAGTGCGCCATAGTTATGCTAATTACGATTGTTGTTATGCGCACTTTCATCTCTTATTGTTATCAATTCTCCATAAACCGTACATAATAAAAAAAAAAAGAACTGACCTACAACACTTAGTTATAGTGAGAGGCCATTCACGTAACACGAGTTTGATATCAAGTTACGGAACCATCGTAAAAGCTGAAGTTCAGTCAGTCGGTCATAACGCGACCGCAAGTTAGAATGATCGCCAAAAGCAAGCGACTGATTTGAGCAATGGGTTGCCCGCGCGACTGGCTCATCAATAAAGAAGAAAAACAATAATGAAACATTCTCTCCCCTCCACCTTAAAAAGCAAATTTTCGCCCGACAAAATAATTAGATAGTTTATTTTCGGCTGAAAAAAAAAAACTTGTAGATTGCGTCTTCGCAAAATCCATGTTAAAAACTGTTTTTGGTACATGGGCACTGGGGCAAGCAACCACAAACCCCCCAACAGAACTCATGTTGAAAAACTTGCAACAAACCTGAAAAGTCTGCTGTCATCTGCCATGGGTCTCAGTGGAGCCCGAAAAGCCAGCAGAAAGAGTGGGTGAGGTTTCTTTTCCCATTTTGAAGGATTCCCCACAGCCGCCATTTAGAAATTGAGCTTTTCTTTCGCAAAATATATATACATCCTAATGTCTATAGCTTCATCTCGTTATTTTCGAGATCGGTGACCACTGTTCTTGTAACTTCAACTTGCGATGCCAAATCAGTCAAACAATCATATTCCATTTCAAGTGTTTTATATTGATTCTAAAGATAAATCATGATTTTCAATGGGGACAATAACAGAGGATATATTGAAATAAACTTGGGCAATAAAAGAAATTACAAGATATCATACTAAAATCCTGAATTCCATAAAGAAACTCGGCATTCATAATACTTAGAGAGAATGACTAATAAAACTAGAGTCGAGAACTTCCCGAGGATTAAAACAAACTACAACCTCTAAATGTTTCATTATCGTGCCATGGTAACCTACCGTTAAGAAAGCTGTGCACGATAATGAAACCTTTAGACTCACTGTCTACGCCACTAATATTCCTAATATCCATCACTACATCCAAATACTGTTTGTAACTCATAAACCAGCGTTCAGTAGTATCAGTGATTCCAGTTATCGCTTCACACAGGCAAACAAACATGTACACAAACATTCTCTCTCTCTCTCTCTCTCTCTCTTTTAGCATCTCGCGCATTATTCTGACCCATTACCTCTTTCCAAACTATTCAAGACCAATTGCTAACCCCTAAGCACGGATATCTGCCCCGGGGTTCATGATTCTCAAGAGAACTTCAGACACCTCCTGAATAGCATTACTACATTACTCATCTTTTAACGGTGGTAAGGCCTCATTTGTGGCTCACTGCTGCCCATGCAAGACTACCGGGACCTTACGCAAGTTTCTGAGCACTGACTTTCTGCCCAGGTCATCTGAGTTCTCCCACGGACGAACACTTCAGAGAGCTTTTGAATTTCATTACAACCTTTCTCTCCTAATGGCGCCGGGGGTATCGCGTATAAGGTTACATGCAATTCCCTCCCGTTTATGCGATGTATCTCTGCTGCTATCGGCAGAGACGGGACGAGGGCGCTTCTAAATTCATCAACATGCGATAAGGAAAGTCTGTGGTCATAAAAGCCATAGGTTAAAATAGCTCGGCCTTCATTCTCTTGCCATACTAAAACCTGCGTATAATCACGAGGAGAGGAATTAGCATTCGTTACGTAGACCCTCCTTAATCTCCACCACAGCACTGCCTTGAATTTCTCTTCACAGAGGAGAACGAGAAGAAGAGGCAATAAAAAAGCGCAAACAGGGAAAAGAAGTAGGAATAAAGAAGGTTAATGTAGTAAGAAGTAAGTCAAAAGAAAAAGAACTGGAAACAGAGACTGCAGTTTATTGGATATGAAAAATAAAGAACTCGTCTAACATAACATTGAAATAAGTGTCAGCAATGTAAAATCAAGCCTTGTTTTAAAAATGATTCAGTATAAAGCGAAGAAACAGCAAAGAAAGAAACAGAAAGAAGCGAAGAAACAGCAAAGAAAGAAACAGAAAGAAGCGAAGAAACAGCAAAGAAAGAAACAGAAAGAAGCGAAGAAACAGCAAAGAAAGAAACAGAAAGAAGCGAAGAAACAGCAAAGAAAGAAAGAGAAAGAAGAAAATGCATGCAGGTGATTTGTCTGTATCAAAACATGTAGATAAGAACTGAAGAATCAAAGAACAGATTTAGAAAAAGAAAAGTTATAGGGCGAGCGATACCATATGATAAGAAAGAGAAGCAGAGTCAAAAAAAAAGAAGAAGCGACGATTCTTCATAATTGCATATTCATATGAGCTATGCCCAGTGCCATTGCAGATGCGTAAAAGTGCCAGCATAAATAGTGGTGGGTTGGCAGTCGGGATGGCATCTGAGAGGCCCTTGCCTGTTTCTGCAAAAAAGGTTTTATACCTTTGGAAACGAGATGGGATGATATCGCTACCCAAGATGAAATTAGCATATTGTATATTCTCCTGTAGTCAGCTGGCTGACTTCATGTCTCCGCCCGACTCCAGTCTTCTGAATCTTAAGGAGAGAGAGAGAGAGAGAGAGAGAGAGAGAGAGAGAGAGAGAGAGAAGCAAACAGGGATTGGGAATGTTATTAATTTAAAGTATGATGTACTGATATAGGGAAACTGATGGGAGAAAGAGAAATATCTAAGACGTAGAGCCAGTCTACCAAAGAGTACATATAGGCAAAGAGAGAAGAGAGAGAGAGAGAGAGAGAGAGAGAGAGAGAGAGAGAGAGAAGCAACAGGAATTAGGAATGTTATTAATTTATACTGATGGGGAATGTGGGAGAGAAATATCTGAAGAGGAGCAAAGAGTAAATATAGGCAAAGAGAGAGAGAGAGAGAGAGAGAGAGAGAGAGAGAGAGAGAGAGAGAGAGAGAAGCCAATGTAATACCGAAGATAGATAGATTGACAAAGACTGGTTCCATTTTCATGTGGATATGTTCCTTCGGACGTCGGACTCTGGAAGCTGATGTCATAACAGACCTTACGTTTCCACAAACCACGTGCAGAGGTTGTGTATTCAGGAATCAAACATTTTTACAATTCTTAATCATTTTCCAATATTTGGAGACCCTACGTTTCTTTATTTCCAGTATCTTACGATTCATTGTACAGTGCATTGGGAGTTCAGTTGTAAATCATTTGCCAGTAGACACAAACACATACACACACACACACACACACACACACATATATATATATATATATATATATATATATATATATATATACATATATATATATATAATACATGTATGCATGTGTATATATTATATATATATGTTTATATATATATATATATATATATATATATATATATATATATATATATATATATATATATACATATACACACAATTACTGTATATATGCGTATGTGTGTATATATATATATTATATATATATATATATATATATATATATATATATATATATATATATATATATATATATATATATGTGCATGATATAAAACACCCTTGAAATTCAAATTCAATGGACGCAAGTTCATTGTAATATGGAATAACAATTAATACTGAAGGATTTTTTAAGTGGGAATTGCTGGTTATTGTTACTTATTGCTTTTGTAGTATGGTTTCAAAGCTCATATTATTTCAATCAATGCAAGCAAACATGCCAACACCCAAACAGATATTTTCATATATATATGGATATATATTTACATATATTTGTATATATGTATACGTGTATATGCAAATACGCAATATGAACAATGCAACATACAAAAAATACACTGCGAAAACATTTAGCATTCAAAAATTTATTTAGCCGGCCTCTGACTCCTTACTTTCACATGAAAAGATAAAAACCAAGAATCTAAAAAGAATACGAAAAATTATGAATACAAATTCGTAAGATGTAATCGTGTTCTCTTTTGAAAGGTAAGTTGAGCCGCTTGGCGGTATCTTTATTTTTTATTTTTTTTTTGCTAATGTCTGTTTTTCCCTGTGCACAAACTCAACTTGCGAATCTAAAATAATGCAAGTGAATAAATTTAAGACTCATCACATATTTTGTTTGAGAGAGATTTTAGATCGTATCTCTCTCTCTCTCTCTCTCTCTCTCTCTCTCTCTCTCTCTAAACCCCCTTCTCTCTCTCTCTTTCTCTCTCACACACACACAACTCTCCCGAAATTTTGCGAGCGCGCGCACGCATGTTTGGAGAGAGAGAGAGAGAGAGAGAGAGAGAGAGAGAGAGAGAGTGAGAGAGAGAGAGAATTTTAGATCACCTCTATACCACCTTCTCGCACAAGACTCACAATCTCATCTCAGAACTGTTGTGGAGAAATGGAAAGAGAGGAAGAGAAAGAGAGAAAGAAATCTCTCTCTCTCTCTCTCTCTCTCTCTCTCGCTCCCTGTCTCCGTCTTACTCTTCCTGCTCCCATCTCTCAATCTCCATCTCAATTTTGGAGCAGTAAGGGCGATGCTATCTCGCCGTGCAATGGAGCAATTCATTAGCCCGGAACCGACCATACTCCTCCTGTTGTTTCCCCACGAGAACCCGGCTGAGGGCGAGTTGTGTCGTTTGGCAGATAGCTTTCCCGTTTTCCTCAGTCATTTTCCTTTTTTCCTTCCTTGAGAAAAGGTTTTTTCCTTTCCCCCTCCTCTTTTAGACCTTCCCTATAAAGTCTTTTCTCTTCCTCGGGGGAGGAGGGAGGGAGGAAGCAAGGGGGGAGTGGGGATGTTAAGGTGAGGTACCTTAAGAAATCCTGGAGGCCACTTTACTTCTTTGGATTTTTATCATTTTTCTCATTTTTTTTATTATTCCCTTCTTGTTTAGACAGTTCCGTTGTGGAAGAAGATGGTGGTGGTCAAGTGTTTAAAGAGTGGCTCCCTTCCTTATTTCGTTCGATTTTTTCTCCTCCTCCCCTCGTATGCTGGGAATTTTGTTCCCCAATTATTGCATTTTTGCCCTTTTTAGGACTTTCTTATTAGCTGGGGACAAAGATACTTGTACCGCGTTCCTTCCTACACACGCCACTCAGGTTCCTTCTTCTACCTCTTCTCCTCATTTTTTTATTTCTTTTTTTTTAAACGTGTTCTTTCGGGAATAACTGCTAATAAGATCTATTTTTGTTATTTTCGTTTTGTCCCCAACGATTCTTCAATTTTCATCATTTCTTCCCAGCAAAATATCTTCGGAGGGATAAGATTGTCTTGAAAACATTTTCAATCTAACCAACATCTTTAGTAAAACACGGCTGTAGTCTCGCACGTTATAATATCTGCAGTTGCTTTCTCGACAAATAAATAAAAAATATCAGAGATTTGGATGTTTTATAAGAACAAGTACAAAAATGCGCCGAAGAAACATAATCAAGGCCACCGAAAATAGATCTATGTTTCGGTGGTCTCGGTATAATGCTGTATGGGCCGCGGTCCATGAAACTTTAACCATGGTGCGGTGGTGGCCTGTCCTTTATATTTGCCAGACGCTCGATTATGGCTAAATTTAAGCTTAAATAAAATAAAAACTACTGAGACAAGCTGCCGTAATTTGGTATGTTTGATGTGGAGGGTGGATGATCAACATACCAATTTGCAGCCCTCATTTCATTAGTTTTGAATCTGAGGGCGGACAGAAGAAGTTCCGGACGGACAGACAAAAGCCGGCAAAATAGTTTTCTTTTACAGAAATCTAAAAAGAATGAAGCCCATAAGGACTAACCTAATCTCCTCTTGCTTAACCTAACCTAAGGGTTTAGCTTACAGGTAGGACCAGTTCAGAAAAATGTATGAAATTTACTTTTGCCTCATTTCCAAAATATTTTCCCGAAAATATTCGAACATCTAAGCTCTGCCATTTAAACAATATTTTCCCGAGAATATTCGAACATCTACAGCTCTGCCATTTAAATAATATTTTTCCGAGAGTATTCGAACATCTACAGCTCTGCCATTTAAAAAAATATTTTCCAGAGAATATTCGAACATCTACAGCTCTGCCATTTAAACAATATTTTTCCGAGAGTATTCGAACATCTACAGCGCTGCCATTTAAACAATATTTTCCCGAGAATATTCGAACATCTACAGTTCTGCCATTTAAAAAAATATTTTCCCAAGAGTATTCGAAAATGTACAGCTCTGCCAATTAAAAAGTATTTTCCCGAGAGTATTCGAAAATCTACAGCTTTGCCAATTAAAAAGTATTTTCCCGAGAATATTCGAACATCTACAGTTCTGCCATTTAAACAATATTTTCCCAAGAGTATTCGAACATCTACAGCTCTGCCATTTAAACAATATTTTCCCGAGAGTATTCGAAAATGTACAGCTCTGCCAATTAAAAAGTATTTTCCCGAGAGTATTCGAAAATCTACAGCTTTGCCAATTAAAAAGTATTTTCCCGAGAATATTCGAACATCTACAGCTCTGCCATTTAAAAAAAATATTTTCCCGAGAATATTTGAACATCTACAGTTCTGCCATTTAAAAAATATTTTCCCAAGAGTATTCGAACATCTACAGCTCTGCCATTTAAAAAATATTATCCCGAGAGTATTCGAACATCTACAGCTCTGCCATTTAAAAAAAATTTTCCCCAGAGTATTCGAACATCTACAGCTCTGCCATTTAAAAAACATTTTCCCGAGAGTATTCGAACATCTACAGCTCTGCCATTTAAAAAAAATTTTCCCAAGAGTATTCGAACATCTACAGCTCTGCCATTTAAAAAAAAAACATTTTTCCGAGAGTATTCGAACATCTACAGCTCTGCCATTTAAAAAACATTTTCCCGAGAGTATTCGAACATCTACAGCTCTGCCGTTTCCTTTATGCAATCTTTAAAAGGGAGTGTAAAAGAGTGTGGCTTAGGTACAGAGAGTACAGAGAGAGGTAAATAATATTACAATTTTTGCCTTGTCATTCAAGACATTTTACGGTTTTTGTATTTACTATCTCTCTGTTCATGATTATAATTTAAATTTTTATTATTTTTCAAAAAGACCTTCAACAAAGCATTAGTGATTATAACAAATAGTAAAAAATCGTGAAGCTCCTGTTAATGGTTTTTATTTATACGTACCCATTATATACATACATTCATAATTAGTTATATACATACATATATATATATATGTATATTTAGTATGTATGATCATATATACATGTACAGATAATGTACGTTTGTGTGAATTTTAAGGTAGATACTAAAATATGTAGAACCGTCAGCGAGGATACGAAAGTGAAGTGAGGAAAATATAATAAATGTATTTATGAAAAGCTTCAAACACTGACACAAGAACCAGATATATTAAGTGAAGGCGGAAATGTAATGAAATTAAAGAAAGATGAAAAAAATGATGAATTAATATAAAACTACAACATCCCAGATGAGAAGGCTCTTGACACATTGGTTATAAAAGCACCGCATATATAAAATGATGGATAAAATTAAATAAAGGCACCCAGACGTAAGGTTGAATAATACAGACGTAAAGGGAAAAAAAAAATCAGACGCCAAATCTACGTTCAGACGAGGCGAAGGAAAAGAGAAGAAAAATGTCACCCAAACCTGCCTCTCTCTCTCTCTCTCTCTCTCTCTCTCTCTCTCTCTCTCTCTCTCTCTCTCTCTCTCTCTCTCTCTCTCTCTCTCTCTCTCTCCTCTCCTGCAAACGACCGGAAAAATTCTATGAATAGATAAAATACCCATACACCTTCAAAAGTAAAAACGACCAGCAGAAGAATAAATAGGAGAATACGGTGTATTGTGTCTGGGGTGTATATATATAGTATATATATATATATATATATATATATATATATATATATGTATATATATTATATAAATATATATAAACATACATACATACACATATATATATATATATATATATATATATATATATAATTATTATTTACACAAACACAGACACAAAAATTATATACACACACACACACACACACACACACATATATATATATATATATATATATATATATATATATATATATATGTGTGTGTGTGTGTGTGTGTGTGTGTGTGTGTGTGTGTACTGTCACATAAGCACGTGACCTTTTTTGCTCCCAAATCTATATGACTAAACCCTGGGAATAACGTACATCTAATGGGAATTATAACCGATAAGGACATCTGCCTTGGCCAGATTCGAACCTGGGACGTTGACTTGACCACTCGGTATGTTGCAATATTAGTTAATTTTATTGGTGACATCACATCACTTAACTCTTACAGAAGATACGTCAGTAAAAAAATGCGTAAGATATCGTAGTTGTATTGCTTTCAGTCGAAAAAGCAGGACGTAATGAGAATTTTTAAAGGTTACATAATTTTCTGTAACAAAATCATTTATAACTAAATCACAAGCGAAACGAAAAGACAATTTCACCAGACATGGCGTCATTCTAGAACATTTTCCGACAATTTGCAATATCTAGCAGGTAAACTTTGAGCCAAGGTAGTGACAACCGATTGATTTAGTCACATTACTTTGCTAAGCAAACTTGCCTGAAATGGCGTTACAATTCAAGTTAGGTGTGCCTGTGTATGAAATGGTGTTACATTTTAAGTTAGGTTCCTAACTGTGTCTATGTATAAAAAAAAAACCATTGTAAGAACATGAAATGGTGTTACAATTCGAGTTAGGTGTGTCTGTGTGTAAAAAACACCAGTGTAAGAACATACATTGCTCCTGTTTTGCGCAAATTCAGAAAGAAATGTTGGCTGCTTGGCTTAGTACTTGGTAGCAAGACTTTCAGGGGAAGCCGGAGAATGTGCTCGTGTGACTCCGCCTTAATAATAATAATAATAATAATAATAATAATAATAATAATAATAATAATAATAATAACTGGAGGAATGAGATTTTTCACTCTACATCAGTTGAATTGTTAAGAATTCTTGCTCTGGAACACATTGAAGTTAATATTTAACAAAACCAACCAAAAGTTACCCTCTAGATCCTTTAAATTAATAATCCAGTTATCCCAGAAAAAAAAACAATATTCAGGTCAATTATTTCACTGCGTCAACATTGTTTTTCCACATATGTACTGCTATATGCCCACTGATGCCATAAATAAGTAATCGGTGGAATTTGAAACTTTTTAAAAAGAAAAATTTTCGCAAAAATCTTAATTCAATTTTTTTCCTCCCTATGATCTAATTTCGTTCAAGATACTTTTTAGTGTGTGGCCATTGATGCTGCATGTAATTTCAGAGCGATAAAGGAGAATCAATGGAGTCAAATAAAAAATATATAGAAAACATTAAAAAGATTCTCAGTGAAAAACTGTGAGCCTACTTTTCCTTCATTACAGTAGCGTTCAGTCCAAGGAAGGTATTGCTTGGTGTGTAACGTATCATAGAATAAAAGAGAATGAAAGAAAAACATTCAAACACCAATTAGAATGCGATTAACGGTGCCGTTACTAATACCCAAAAACGAAAGAATATGAATAAATTAATAGAAAGGAAAACGAAAATGATAATACGACTTATCGCCAACTAATACGAATAACATCAGATATTTCTGTCTTAATGCAACGACCAAAGCCAGTCTTTGAATAAAAAAAAAAACACCCTTTATGGCAACAGTCCCGGAGGGTAATTGGGTGGTTTCTAGTAATTTTAGTTTTCTGCAAAAGAAAAACTATTGTGCCGGCTTTTTCTGTCCGTCCATCCTTAGATCTTAAAAACCACTGAGACTAGAGGGCTGCAAATTGCTATGTTGATCATCTACCCTCTAATCAACAAACATACCCTATTGCAACCCTCTAGCCTCAATAGTTTTTATTTTATTTAAGGTTAAACTCAGCCATAGTCGTGCATCCAACAACAATATAAGGCAGGCCACCACCGGGCCGTGGTTAAAGATCACTGGGCCGCGGCTCATACAGCATTATACCGAGACCATCGAAAGATAGATCTATTTTCGGTGGCTTTGATCATACGCTGTACATAAAAGTTGATTGCTCTAAAGAAACTTCGGTGCATTTTTTATTTTTTTTTCAGAGCCAACTCAAAAGATTGGGTCCTCATTGTGGTAATTGTAATATAAAATACCATCAATTAGTGGCTTCTATATCTCTTCAAAATGGCTCTTCGTGAATTAAGATTATCTAAGCTGAGATGAAGAGTTTAACATCTCTGGCCAAAAAGGAATGAGCAGATAGCCGTTACTTTTTACATTCTGCCC
>NC_089756.1:25168017-25175517 GCF_040412425.1 Macrobrachium rosenbergii | reverse complement strand
AATTTAAGAAATTCAAGAAATTTAAACAATTTAAGTAATTCAAGAAATTTAAGACATTCAAGAAATTTAAGACATTCAAGAAATTTAAGAAATTCAAGAAATTTAAGAAATTCAAGAAATTTAAGAAGCTGACTAGAAATGCAGAGAAGTTCCAGAGGGATGGCAAATGCCATTGACGTTTTAATTTTCAGAAGCTAAAACAACAACTCTTTAATTCTCCTTAATTGGAAAGTACTCTTGCTCTGAAGAGTATTTGAATCCAGTCAGAAAAATTTGTTTTAGTTTTTGAATAACAAAGGGGGTGAAAGTGCCAAAAGGTAAGAGTTCCTTAATGAAAAATCAGTCCAGTAAGAAAAGAAAGTTCAACCTAGACGGATAGTTATAAAAATTGATTGCATGATTACGAAAAAACTCAGGCCGATCTTTTAAGGACGATTATAAAAGACTGAAAAATTATTACAAGTAAGAGAGAGAGAGAGAGAGAGAGAGAGAGAGAGAGAGAGAGAGAGAGGAGTTCAGATTTACGGTAAATGAAAAATACGTATTATGCACACACAAACACATATAATATATACATATATTATATATATATATATATATATATATATATATATATATATATATATATATATATATATATATATATAATTTATGTGCGTGTCTGTGGTTTCCCTTTTACAGGGCTAATACCAGGAGGTCATAGCCCTTCGGTTCTCCAGCAAAGTTATCTGGGATGAGGCTGCTAGGACTACATTCTACTGACCACCGCTGGAGCCAGTACCAACTCCGAGCTGGATCGACTGGTGGGCGGCAGGTGATAATCGAACCGTGGATTTTGCAAATGCGAGCCGAGTAGTAGGTTGTCGACGGTAATGGAACTAAGTGATCAGCCATTTACAATACAAGAAACTGAACATGCATTCACACTCAAACATAAGTCAAATATGCAGTAGAATTCAAGTGGGAGGTCACGTTATGGTTGCAACTTACTGTAAGCACTTTTTGACAAACATGAACTTATGTACGTATGCATTCGTCTTCAACCTATCTCTCATGAATCGATACAATGACAATATGAACCCTTAGATACATGTAATGCACTTTAATAACATCATACATACTCATATGCAAAGGGCATTTCATTTGATCGTGGATTCTGTACTTCTTGTAATTTATTATATAATTCTTTTACACAGCTCGGTGTAACCGCGAAAAGGGCCAACGACTCTGGAAACAAATAATTTTCGTAAAAAAGAGAAAATGAACATTGGCACAAATTCTTCAAGAAAGCTTATTTTAATCAATGTATGCTTCATAAATATTTCACGCCTTACAATGTAGAAACCGATAAAACCTGGAAAAAATATTAATATGATATAAACTGCTAAGAAATTCACAATACCGTGAAAAATAGTTTGTATAATAAAAATCCACCAATATATTTAGTAAACTGTATTATTGTGCAAAAGACAAAAGCGAAGACTTTCGAACACCTGAACGTTGCTTTTTTTCTTTTACACAGTAACACAGTTTACTACATAATCATGTATTTTTATTACACATGAAATATACTGATAAAAATCGAAATTCCTCAACAAATTTAAAGGAGGAAAAGTTTCAACATCGACTTAAATGATCTAAAATAGGCGCCCCCCCCCCACCTGATCTTTTGAGAACAGGCTGCGGATGCAACGACAAACAGCTGGCGTCCTCCAATACGTTCCGTTCCAGTACCGGGTTTTATTACATTCCAAAATCAACGGACGAATAATGGGTTACATGGCTCCGTCACGCTCAACCGCCTCTGCTAAACGTATCATCAGAATATTCTTAGGGAAAAGAACAGAGAATTAATATGATGCTTTTCGCAAATGCTGCCAGCAGCCGGGTATATGCTTCTTCCCCCCTCGGCATAAATCTTGGAGATAATTGGAGCGGTATTCCCTTGCTGCCTTCCACTGTCGCGCATTATGCAAGACCTTCCCCTTGCAATAGCAGCAGAAGCAACAGCAACAGCAACTCGGAAAGAAAGCAGAGAGGAGAAGAGTATGGCTTGAGATGGAGTTAGACGAAGAAGGGGAACTCGGGACACTAGTCACTAGTGGATCCAGAAAAATTTCATGGGTGGGGGCACCAATTTTCATATTATACATATACATATACATATACATATACATATTATGTCTTTAATCGACTTTTTATTTTTCCCCCATTTTTATATTTATTGATGTTGTTATTATCTAAATCTTCAATATTATTATTTTATTATTATCTTTCATGGGGGGCGGGGGGGGGGCACGTGCCCAGGTGTCCCCCCGCCCCGGATCCGCTTGTGACTCCGGAAGACGTTAACGTAATGGACTGAATTGAACTGAATATAGAATTTAGACCAAAGGCCAAGCACTGGGACCTATGAGGTCATTCAGCGCTGGAACGGAAACTGACAGCAAAAGGTTTGAAAGGCGTAACAGGAGGAAAACCCCAAAGCAGTCGCACTATGAATCAATTGTTAGGAGAGGGTGGAAAGTAGGATGAAAGAAAGAGAATATGAAAGGAGGTACAGTAAAAGGAACGGAAAGGGTTGCAGCTAGGGGCCGAAGGCACGCTGCAAAGAACCTTGAGTAATGCGTACGGTGCACCGCATGAGGTGCACTGACGGCACTAACCCCCTACGCAAGTTACCTTTATGGCGAGTAAAGGAAGACTCGCTCATGCATTACGCTTTTATTTTCATGCTAAGACTTAAATTTTATCCTTCTATTTATTGCTTACTCGATCAACTCGATTGCAAAGAGCTTCTCAAAGGTGCTTGCTGGTTTGAAGACTTTGTAATACCTTTCCATATATATAGTCCAATACTGAAGAGGGAAAAAAAAATTTTGGTGAAAAAGAAAACATAGAGAGAACGACCAGCTGAATAATTAGCAAGAGAAGAAAGTATTCAAGTTAGTCATCAAAAATACAACGTAGAATTTTAAATTCATGACTATAACCACCTATTGTCATCACATTTTCCATTCACTAACTTTAGATAAATCTATCCTTACCATTGATTACATATTATTATTATTATCATTAATTATTATTATTATTATTATTATTATTATTATTATTATTATTACTGGAGCACTGACTACTATCTTTATCATGTTATGGTAATTAGTCTTTTCTTCAATGTGCAATCTCCGTTTGCAATTATATGAGCTCAGGACGGGATACAGTCAATTATTATTATTATTATTATTATTATTATTATTATTATTATTATTATTCATCTTTACTTGACCATCATTTTGTATTCGTTGGCAACTCTGAGCTTGAACAACGTCTGTTAATGGCAATAATAATAATTATCCTGTCACAATTTCTATTATTATTATTATTATTATTATTATTATTATTATTATCATCATTTGTTCAAAACATGATTAATATTCTCGCAAATAATTTTTCCCGTTCCTCTAATTACCCAGTGGACCAATGAAAGGGCAACTTATTAATTAACACAAATAGCCATCAATTGTCAGGATCAACGGAGCACACGGCCTTTATCAAGCGTCGCTTCTCTTCATTATTGTCGAGTAAATTACGAATGGCCGATGTTAATTAAATCATTAAAGCATTCAAAATTCAATTGCTACTAATGAACGCGATGCTGTGAATTACAATTAGTTCTCGTGAAAATGCATGTGGCACGCGGGCACATGCACAAAATATATATATGTATATACTGTATATACATATATACATATATATAAAGATATATATATACTTTATACATATATACATATATATTATATAACATTATACATATATATATATATATATATGTTAGTTATATATATATATATATATATATATATATATATGTTATATATAAGCATATTTATACATATATATATATATATACTATATATATATATATATATATATAATATACTATATATATATATATATATATATATATATATATATATACTATATATATATATACATATACTATATATATATGTATATGTATATATAAGTTATTACGTCTTCCCCCAACCTCCAAATGGGATTTTTCTAGGGAATGGTTACCATAGGGTTATCAGCACGCCTCTTTTTTTTTTTTAGGAAGAGGTTGATAGCCCCATGCCTTCTCTACCTAGTTACGGCTCACCACAGTCGACTAACCTCCAAGTTCATAAATCACTAATCTGTCAAAAGGGGCACTTTGGATTTTTTTCAGGAAACCGGATCAGTAGTTTTGGGATTGAAAACTAAGCAATTCTTATTTAAATGGCTTGACGCGAATGCTATTTGTAGTACATTTAAACTCGTCCACTGAAACTTGAGTCATTGGTCGGATTTAACAGAGTCTCTTCATGCAAAGCCATGTTCTCAGAAGATCAGGTCTGACTGATCAAAGTTGCTCCCGGATTTAACACTAAATTCGGCAGTAATTTATACTCTATCGTCCTAAATGAGAAGTCTTGTACTCTCTCTCTCTCTCTCTCTCTCTCTCTCTCTCTCTCTCTCTCTCTCTCCATTGGCACTTAGTCTCAATAACTTCATATCAGACGAAACAGTTTAGAGTAATTCATAATTGTCCAAGTAAATAATTTTACTTATATATATACAAAATACAACCTCTCTCTCTCCCTCTCTCTTCCTTTTAGCAGCCTGTCTCAAAACCATCATCTATCACATACAAACAGGTTCAGAACAGACTCTGGGAACAAAACACCCATACCGCTTCATTTCTGGGGATGAATGAAAAACTACTCGGAGACAAATCGTCGTACTTAGCGACCTAAAACACACACACACACACACACACACAAAATAAGAAAAAAAACGAATTCAGCGACGAGGGATAGCACGCGATAGCAGCGCTCCCTGGAGAGAGAGCGAGAGAGAGAGAGAAAAAAAAAGTCTAGCGAAGCGGGATAGCTTACGATAGAGAGTTCGGTGGTCGTTCTGCTGGGGGCTAAAAAGGCCACCCCCTTCCTAATTTGACTGATATGAATCGAGGTTTAGTGAGAGAAGCTTTCACTAAGATTGCTACGAGCACAGACAAAAGGGGTGGTCCAAAGGGAGGGAAGGGGCGGGTGGAGGAGATGAGGAGGAGGATGATGGAGGAGGGGAGGGAGGGAACTTGAGATACGAATGAAGGGACGAGAGGAGGAGGAGGAGGAGAGGAGTAGGAGGAGAAGCGTATTATATAGGAAATAAAAGGGTTGTGGCTAAGGTTGATTTGTATTATATTCCCTGACGTGGATCGCCATCAGCCCTGAAAAAATAACCCGGTTACGACGTCATAGATTAAAACCTTTAGTAAATAAGGATAACTTCCACTCTAAGAAAACGTCAAAAAACTAAATTCTTCGCCAAACATAAAGGAAAACCTAATCCTATTAAGATGTAACCTCGTCACTTGACTTGCAATCTTTTATATAGATAGGCCGATACACTTGTTATCATAAAGTTGTTTATTCACTTCAACGAATCACACCCAGACTCATAACGCTGACCTGAGGAAGTCAGAGTTGAAGAAGCTAGACAGCAAAGTGGATGAGAAGTCGTAGGAAGAAAGCGTTAAGACATCTGGGGCCGAAAGGACCTGATTAGGATAGGCTTACTGCTAATCTCGCCTCGCAAGCTACGCTGTTGTGGTACCCTCTAATGAATTAACTTGACAATAAGACAAGTGCTCCCCATCCATCGTGGACCATATTTTGCGTCAAACATTCGAGCGATTGGAAAATAAAGAAATATGAACAGATTCATTTTTGACTGAATATTTAGTGGATGATCAGTAGTATATTAGAAACAATGCCGCTGGCAATGAGTGAATTATGTATGTTAACAATTTTCGCACTGAATCGTACAGATGTATTTTGTCCTCATTGATTTGTAGATTCTATACATTAAAATATTTCCACTGACGGTTAAGTATACCATTATTTTTTTTTACTTTTTTTAACGGAAATTTAACGTTATATTTTGCTCATGAAAAGCTTTGATTACGTTCTCTCTCTCTCTCTCTCCTCTCTCTCTCTCTCTCTCTCTCTCTCTCTCTCTCTCTCTCTCTGTTCATTGACCTCATTTCCTACACTTAGATCACAGCATGGATCTTGCAGTTTTAAACTTACTGCCGAGTCGAAAACTCTATCTATAAACCACTTTATAAGTTTGTACTGAGGTATTGCGCGAGAAAAAACAAATGCCAAAGTAGGTCATCAGTATCCATCTTCATTAATACCTTACAGTGCAGGTTAAGGATCACCCCATTTCTCCTAATACCCACAGTGGGTTAGGGACTTATTATTTCCCCAAAACCCTTACAGTGTAGGTTAAGGACCAGCCCATTTTCTAATACACCTTAGTGCAGGATTAAGGACCAGCCCATTTTCCCAAATACCAGGTGCAGGTTAAGGACCAGCCCATTTTCCTCCAATACCTTACAGTGTAGGTTAAGGACCAGCCCATTTTCCCCCAATACCTTACAGTGCAGGTTAAGGACCAGCCCATTTTCCCCCCAATAACCTACAGTGTAGGTTAAGGATCAGCCCATTTTCCCCAAATACCCTACAGTGCAGGTTAAGGACCAGCCCATTTTCCCCCAATACCTTGCGGTGCAGGTTAAGTTCCAGCCCATTTTCCCCCAATACCTTAAAGTGCAGGTTAAGGACCAGCCCATTCTCTCCCAATACCTTACAGTGCAGGTTAAGGATCAGCCCATTTTCCCCCAATACCTTGCAGTGCAGGCTAAGGACCAGCCCATTTTCCCCAATACCTTACAGTGCAGGTTAAGTTCCAGCCCATTTTCCCCAAATGCCTTACAGTGCAGGCTAAGGACCAGCCCATTTTCCCCCAGTACCTTACAGTGCAGGTTAAGGACCAGCCTATTTCTCTCAATACCTTACAGTGCAGGTTAAGGACCAGCCCATTTTCCCCAAATACCTTACAGTGTAGGTTAAGGACCAGCCCATTTTCCGCCATTCGTAATCCTGAAAGTGGCATACCAGTTGCCGCTTAGCTTGCAAGGCAAACTGCACGCCATAATCAATGTGCTTTGCAACGTTAATTCGGCCTCCAGCTGCAGTGCTTTCTGTCTTTTACCTCTTTTCCTTTTCCCTTCGGTCGCTTCTCATTTAGCTGTCCAACTTCTTAGACATTGCTCCGCTCTAATATTTCTTCTTCCATTTGAGAGCAAACCGTTCAGGCCAGTTCTATGAGAGTTTGGAGTATTACTCAATGGTTTGGTAATGATAATGATAATGATAATATTAACAATATTAATACCCAAGGATTAGATATCAATCAACTGCCGATTTTAGGACCCCTAATACCATCGCTTCCAACTTTAGATCTAGGACAAGGTAGGACTTCCAACTAAATACACATTTTGAGAGCCCTTTCACGTTGCTTTCTAATAAATTGGAAGCACATCTATTGAGTCTTTGCATAAAGGGTTAAGAGACGGAGGACATCCAGCTTGAGGTTTTGGAAGCC
>NC_089756.1:25160517-25163017 GCF_040412425.1 Macrobrachium rosenbergii | reverse complement strand
TTAAGAAAGGAAAAGAAGACAAAACATAAGATTTACCCAATTACCTCTTTACAAAGTCAAAACGAGAAATAAATAAATCCTTGAATATAATTAGCAAGGATAACAGAGAAGATATGAGAACATTGGTTATGTGGTTACTCACCTCAATGTGACGCTGCTTCCACAAACAGCTGCTGTAAGAGGTGTTATCCTTCCAACCACCACCACCACGTTAACATCTCTTCCTGAAATTATATCAAGACAATAAAAATAATATGTTAATGATGATGGTAATTAAAAAACATAAATTCATTAGAGTGATGGTATTAATAACCATTTCATTCGCGTTAAATTCATTTTTTTGTATGCTGAATTTTTTTCTTACAAATACTATCTGGACGATCAAATTTATCAAGATGAAATGAGGAGTCCAGAAGCCTTGATTAAGCAGTATGAAATAGGATCACTGGTCGGCTGATATCTGCAGAGAGAGAGAGAGAGAGAGGTGGGGGGAGGTTGAGGAGAAGGTTGGTGGAACTGATTTCGCAAAGGAAGAGGCATTGGGATTCTTCTCCCGCTTCCGTTTTTCCCATCTGTTATAACCTATCGTTGGGGGTTGAATTACACTTTTTAATTCTTTCAATATTCTTTTACGCGTTTCCTTCAACCCCGGGCTAAATAAGGACATCAGGTTGGACATCTTCCGGGAAATGGTCTACGGATATATTCCGATGAATAAGTATCCTTTATTTTTTTCTAGTGAGTTTCAAAATCTTTCTTCATTTCAAGCTGAACGGATAATAATGAATCTTGACCTTGACAGAACGGCGATCCAGAATCTTAATTTTATGTAATAAATGTTACGACATCTGAATGCGCATTATGAGCTAACACTCCAACTTGAAATACGTACCCCTACTGCCAGCCTATACTAATATCACTACTACTTATGCCATACGACACAAGGCTGCCCTCAGGAGGCCGAAGCATGAGGAGAGGGGTCCCTAGGTAGTCGAGCCTAGGGGAGGGGAGTTGGGGGGGGGGGTGATATGGCGAGGCACAGGGGCTTATGGAGAACTGATCAATATATTCTGAAAATGTAGCAGAATTTTTTGCTCCTTGAATATCACTTAATACACTCTATGGGGTCCAATTCCGCTCTTACGGACCGTCTCCAAGGAGCTACTGCACCGGTTCCCTTGGACGGATGTGGCTAATAGCTCTCTACCTGCGGATATATATATATATATATATATATATATACGCAATACACAATGTGTGTGTTTGTGTGTATAGATATAGATGCACACATACTTACGAGTGTGATATATATGTAATGGGTGTGTGTAATAATATATAAATATATATATATATATATATATATATATATGTAGGCTATGTATACATCAAATATATAAATATAGAAATGTATTCTATGCAAAAATATCATAATAAAACTACATTCCTAACTCTCTTGTTACGGGAAGATCAACCCGAAATCGAGAGAGAGAGAGAGAGAGAGAGAGAGAGAGAGAGAGAGAGAGAGAGAGAGAGAGAGAGAGCGTAAAAAGGTATAATATTTATCTGATGAGAAACTTGCGGGCTGTCTTTTTCCATTTACATATGTATGCGGTTGGCGGGCGAAAGGATGGATCGGCCGGATATTAAGATTGACGTTGCTCCTTTGGCTGACGGAGTATACCCTTGAATAATGATAGAACAGAGATACACGTCGGGAGGAGGAGGAGGAGGAGGAGGAGGAGGAGGAGGAGGTGCACCTTACGCACTCGGTGGGCCTCGCAGCCCCAAATACATTCCACGTGAAAACTTATTCTTACAATTTGGGGAGATGCCTCTTTCAGCCTTCAATGGGCGTCGTCGACGACGGAGAGACTTTGCTCTACATTTCCGCATGAAAGGGTCGAGGGAGGGACTTTGTGGCGCTTTATTGAATCGGTCATGTTGTTGCTCTTATTTTTATTATTATTATTATTATTATTACTTGTATCAATGTATAAGCATTCGCGTGGAACAAGCATTAAAGATATTAAACTGCAACTCAAGCTTATACAGAATAATGTTCACATGCAAAAGATTTGTAAGTAGAATACTCAATGAACAGATCACACAAACTCTCTCTCTTTCTTTATATATACAGTATATATAATTGTGTGTATGTATTATATATATATATATATATATATATATATATATATATATATATATATATATATATATATATATATATATATATATATATATATATATATATATATATATATATATATATATTTCTTCAGATTTCATTGCATTTTTTCTCATGATTACGAATAGATCACTGAAAATTAAGTTTTGGAATATGTGGAACAAGGTAACAATTTGCATCTAGAAACACTTTGGTAGCCGTTATAGCTCTCTCTCTCTCTCTCTCTCTCTCTCTCTCTCTCTCTCTCTCTCTCTCATATGGAGTATATAACCTAAAAAGCACTGAAACCAAATAATAGTGATAATGACATGAAGA
>NC_089756.1:25133017-25155517 GCF_040412425.1 Macrobrachium rosenbergii | reverse complement strand
CGGCCCAGTGGTGGCCTGGCCTATATCGTTGCCAGATGCACGATTATGGCTAACTTTAACCTTAAATAAAATAAAAACCAGTGAGGCTAGAGGGCTGCAATTTGGTATGTTTGATGATCGGAGGGTGGGTGATCAACATACCAATTTGCAGCTCTGTAGCCTCAATAGTTTTTAAGATCTGAGGGCGGACAGGAAAAGTGCGGACGGACAGACAAAGCCGTCACAATAGTTTTCTTTTCAGAAAACTAAAAATGTAATGATAACTGATAATTAAGATGCTTTTACCGTTCGCCTAACTTCATTCATTCATCCGTCCCGCTGGCTCTTCAAAACGCACTGAGACTCATTGCCTTCAACGTTTGAGGATCTGTTTCAGTTTTCAAAAACGCAATTTTGTTTCTTGACAGTTCTGACATTTTCGTACGTTCATTCACCTGCTGGTTTAATGGGCTTCATTATAACCCATTCTTGGAAGTAGCAGACAATTTTGGTTTGATAAAAACAAGTAAAAAAATGCGCCAAAGTTTCTTCGGCGCAATCGAGTTTTCTGCACAGGGTGTAATGCTGTATGAAACTTTCAGTCGCTGCCCATGAAACTCTCACTTGCGGTCCATGAAAATTTCACCCACGGCCCGTTGGTGGCATGTGTTGTTGGCACCTATAACGGTGCCAGACGACGATCATGGCTAACTTTAACCCTAAATAAAATAAAATCTACTGAGGCTAGAGGACCGTAGTTTGGTATGTTTGATGATTGGAGGGTGGATGATCAACATACCAATTTGCAGCCCTCTAGCCTCAGTAGTGTTTAAGATCTGAGGGCGGACAGAAAAAGGGAGGAAGGTCAGACAAATAGCCATGTCAATAGTTATTATTATTTTTTTTTTTTTTGAAAACTAAAACGCAACCAGTAACTTGTCTGTGATCTACTCAAAGCAATTCTGTCTCGTGACTTCCCTGGGGTAGAAAATGTCAAGGACAAGCTTCTCGAGATTGGGGGACGGAGATTGCTTTCTGTGGTGTCGGGGAATGGAAGCGGAAGGGGTGCCACGAGCTTAGGCTTATTATTAAGAGGGCATGACTTTCGGGCATACCATGACCAGTCGTGCTCAACGAAGCCATGCAGTAGTTTACCCCCATAAGACAAAATTTCGCGATCAGATGGTTATCAGTACGAGCTTTCCGAAACTGGGTTTTCTTACTGGTCTCCATGTTCCAGGACCAAGCGGCAAATTGCACTCACAGTGTCTCTCATAGTGTCTCTCACAGTACTTGCAGGTTGTTATTATTATTATTATTATTATTATTATTATTATTATTATTATTATTATTATTATTATTATTATTATTACTGATACAGTCTTGTCAAGTAAATTGGCTAAAAACAGTGGAGTGATGCCATGGAATGTTACATTACCATTGCTGTTTGCCCCTCTCATGGATTTTAAAATAAACAACTACGGAGTGCGCCGAAGTTTCTGTACAGCGTATAATCAAGGCCACCGAAAACAGATCTACCTTTCGGTGGTCTCGGTATAATGCTGTATGAGCCGCGGCCCATGAAACTTTAACCACGGACCGGTGGTGGCCTGTCCAATATCGTTGCCAGATACACGATTAAGGCTAACTTTAACCTTAAATGAAATAAAAACTACAGAGGCTAGAGGGCTCCAATTTCTTATGTTTGATGATTGGAGGGTGGATAATCAACATACCAATTTGCAGCCCTCTAGCCTCAGTAGTTTTTAAGATCTGAGGGCGGAGAGAAAAAGTGCGGACGGACAGACAAAGCCGTCACAATGGTTTACTTTTCAGAAAACTAAAAAACTGGTTGGAGATAACAAGAAAGGTTTAATTCAAGTAACGCCAGGAGCTTGAGGTTTACAATATGCAGATCATATTTTGATTAGCAAAACACCATAGACCATACAAGCTTGCTAAATATGATATGCCATATATCTGAAGAGAAGGAACTGAAATAAATCAAAGAAAAGCAAAAATGGGAGGTCAAATGGTGGTCGATGGGATGAAATAATATTAAATGGAGAAAGGGTTAATGAGGCTGACCTTCTCAAATATTTAAGAGCAATGATATCTAATACAGGTTCTCCTGAGCTTGAATTTAGTGAAGGACTGAAAAATGGCTAGCTGATCAGTCAACAGACTTTGAAAAAGATTTGGAAATCAAATAGATTGGAATCGCACACGAAAGCAAGATTATGCTCGTTTAATATGATCTGTATTGCTATACGGACATGAATCAGGCTACGGGTTGGAATAGCCAGACCTACTTGGATGAGACGCGGGAGACGGAACACTGGAGGAAAGTGAAGATATGTGCAAGTGAAAGGACCTGAGTGACATTACTAGCGGAATTTCACAGAGACCTCCGGCAGCATTAGAGGCAATGATGATGATGAAAGCTGGTATATATATATATATATATATATATATATATATATATATATATATATATATATATATATATATACATACATATATGTATATACATATACATTTATATATATATATATATATATATATATATATATATATAGATATTACTGTGGTATTACAGTAAAAAGACATTCATATATATATACATATATATATATATATATATATATATATATATATATATATATATATATATATATATATATGTGTGTAATGTGTGTGTGTGTGTGTGTGTGTGTAAGAAATTATAGTAAACATAAACATGATGGAAAGAATCACTCTAAAACTTTCTTAAAATTCCTTCTCTCTCTCTCTCTCTCTCTCTCTCTCTCTCTCTCTCTCTCTCTCTCTCTCTCTCTCTCTCTCTCTCTCTTCTCTCTGTCCGACAGAAGGAGGTCTGTACGACAATAAAAAGCGGCAATGAATCCATAACTATCACCGATAAAAATCTGTTGTATCAAAAACTGCAAAACCCTTGAGAACCGGTAGCGGATTCTGAGGCTTATCTGGAGAAAAGGGGGTTGGGGGAGGAGGGAGTGTATATAGAGGAGGAGGAGGAGGAGGGAGGAGGAGGAGGGGAGGAGGAGGCTGTGTTTTCTCTCTTGATCCCCCAGACCTCGAAGATGATATCAACAGATCCATTAGTGCTAAATCGGCAATCAATGTGTTGTTTTTCCATTAGGTGGGGAATCGTTTAAGAAGTTGGTTTTGCTTCCATTCTCATTCCTGGGCTGGTCTCCTCGACTCGGAACAATTCACACCCTCCCTTTTTCTCTCTCTCTCTCTCTCTCGTTAACGAAACACACGCATATGCACTCTTCCTTTCTCCTCTTCCCTGTCTGTCTGTCTGTCTGTCTCTCTCTCTCTGGAAGTACACCCTCTCTCCCTACCCTGTCTTCCTCCTCTCTCTCCTAGAACCTTAACTCTCTCTCTCTCTCCTCATGGAAGTGCACCCTCTCCTCACCCTCCCTCTCCAGGAATCACCTCTCTCTCTCTCTCTCTCTCTTCTCATGGAAGTACACTCTCTTTTCACCCTCCCTCTCCAGGAATCATAACTCTCTCTCTCTCTCTCTCTTCTCTCCTCATGGAAGTACACTCTCTCTTCCCCTTCCCTCTCCAGGAATCATAACTCTCTCTCTCTCTCTCTCTCTCTCTCTCTCTCTCTTCTCTCCTCATGGAAGTACACTCTCTCTTCCCCTTCCCTCTCCAGGAATCATAACTCTCCCTCTCTCTCTCTCTCTTCTCATGGAAGTACACTCTCTTTTCACCCTCTCTCTCCAGGAATCATAACTCTCTCTCTCTCTCTTCTCTCCTCATGGAAGTACACTCTCTCTTCCCCTTCCCTCTCCAGGAAGCATAACTCTCTCTCTCTCTCTCTCTCTCTCTCTCTTCTGTAACCACACATTCTCTCTAAGAATCACTGTCTATAGGTATAACAGAAGTAAATTAAAAGCGGAGTTAATAATGAACTGCTAACATGCGAGTGCCAAATGCATACACACACGCGCGCGCGCACACACACACACACACACACATGCAGTTACTAAACGCGGCCACGCCCCGATCGAAAATCTTTTTTCCTGCTTGGACTCTATAGTGCCGTGAATGTGCCTCCCACTGTCAGCCACAGGTACACTGTCACGTAAAGTTCTTACGCTGGTTAGTACAGGTGGTGTAGTAAATCACCTTTTCGCGTGATTTATATAAATATTAATGTGCACTGGCAATTAGATGAGGGATAAGTTTTTGTCCTCTAGTGCTTGGCATCTTGGATGCGAGTCCAAACCATCTGAAGATTGAAATATCATAATTTTCTCATTTTAATGCCTATTACATGTATACATACTAACACGCACACACACATATATATATACACACATATATGTGTGCTTGTATATATATATATATATATATATATATATATATATATATATATATATATATATATATATATATATATATATATATATATATATACTCTATATATATGTATATATATAAATTTCTGACTCACATCAGGATCAGAACCAGGTCTGTTCCATACGTGATGGTGTGTTGATTATTTCTATTTTATATATATATATATATATATATATATATATATATATATATATATATTTATATATATATATATATATATATATATATATATATATATATATACTATAATAGATAGATAGATAGATAGATAGATATATATATAAATATATATGTGTGTATATACATATTATATAGCCAAAAAAAGGCTAATAGATATTTCACTGGAAATCATACATACATATACATGTATATACACATAAACGTGTATATTGGGTAAAGTAAGGGTTTATAAGAAAAGTAATCCTGCTTCATGTCATAATGCACAGATAACAGAAACATAAACAATTAAAAATACCGAAGCTTTATGCTACGCATACCTGCAAGAAACTAGAATCATGCATAGGTCCGTAAAGGAGAGTTTGAGTCGCATACAAAAACTCTGAAAATAATAATAATCAACGCATGAATTAATACGCAACTGATACAAGAATGATACAAGTATCGAAACATATGAATACAAAAAAGTTAAGTATACCTTAGTTTTACCAAACCACACAACATACATATACAGTATACATGTGCACAAAGGAAATAAAGAATATTTTATGAAAAACTAAACAAACCAACCAATTTCCACTAAGCGACAGAAACACGGAAAGCCCCAGAAAAAGAAAAAAAAAAAAAAGAAAATAACTACTGAAGAAAAATTGCCCTCAAACATAAGCAAATCGAAACATCACTAGGTAAACCAAATGTACTGTTGTATACACCATCAAAGACCGTCTTGTATACGTTCAATACGCGTTCAATACCCGTAAGGAAAGACGGGAGGTGTATATACAGTACCATGTCGCGCACATACAGTATATTCCCCACGCCCCCCGCCCCCCACAACAACCACAGAGAGGCCCAGCGAGACAATATTTCTTATGCAAAGCAAAGATGCAAAGTGCAAGATTTCGGTGGATTGAAAGGGGATCTGGGTTTCTGAGAAATGGGATCAGAAAGGATTCCGCTTTTGTTTGTTTTGCTACTCTCTCTCTCTCCTCTCTCTCTCTCTCTCTCTCTCTCTCTCTCTCTCTCTCTCTCTCTCTCTCTCTCTGTTTGCTGAACTTTTGGTGTTTATAAATACTTAGTATTTTTCATTTCTCTCTCTCTCTCCATGATTGCTTTACTGGCGTGTGTCACTCATATTTATTTTTATATAGGCATGAATACATAGCATGCTCAGAATAATGTGAGAACCTAGTGGAAAGTGATGTCGAATATGTACAGTATAAAAGCAGTAATTTAGGGACATAGTAGCTAGTCGACTGTGGTAACTACAACACAAATATTAAAACAGGATGAGGGCTAGAAACCTAATCCCAAAAGACTTTGTGTGGACTGGATTGCTAACACCTTCCACACCTTCCAGAGTTAGACACACACACGCACATCCACACACACACACACACACACATATATATATATATATATATATATATATATATATATATATATATATATATATATATATATATATATATATGTATAAACCTTTATATACATAAATGACATTATTTACCGTATATTAAGCAACGAATATCGTATGATATCCAAAAGCGAGGAATCTTATAAGTTTTTTTTTTTTTTGCAACAACAAACGAATCTAAGGTTTATTACAAATCGTTAGGGCTTTTTAACCTAACTCTATTTATGAATAAAAAAGCTTACCATTGTTGAAGTTCAAGGTCAGTGCTTATGCATTTCGTACTCTGTTTAATCAAATAAAGCTGTAAAAGAGAAACCCTTCTCCGTCGTACAACGCTTGATAGCAAACTCTGCACTTAATTAGTCATTATTACCTTCTACATTAGTATGATACTCATAAGATAAGCCTCTATGAACACGCAGGTGCACTGTAGGCATTACTTGAGGTCCTTTGCAGCGTGCCTTCGGCTCCTAGTTGCAACCCCTTTCGTTCCTTTTACTGTGCCTCCTTTTATATTCTCTGCCTTCCATCTTCTTTCCACTCTCTCCTAACAATTATTGTTTCATAGTGCAACTGCTTTGAGGTTTTCCTCCTGTTACCCCTTTCAAACCTTTTACTGCCGATTTCCGTTTCAGCGCTGAATGACCTCATAGGTTCCAGCGCTTGGTCTTTTTCTTAAATCCTGTATTCATTCAATCATTCAATTTTAATTTAACCACAAATATAAGAAAAAAAATATTCCGTTTATAAAACATCATCAAAGGCGCTCACTAGACGAGACCCTTAATCGTCCAGCGGCTGACTCGAGTTTTTTTCTGTTCGCAGCATTTTATTTCCGGCGTCGACGACCTTCGCGGTTGTGACGCCCAGATAACATAAATCAACCAGCCAAGCAATCCATCCGACAGTCATGATACATTTCAGATGAGCGCGTTTCAATACAATCAATATGAACGTCATCTAGAATCGTGGCGTCATGTTCGTGGGAAAACAGACGTAAGAAAATGCACGCGCGCACACACACGCACAAACATACACACACACACACACACACACACACATATATATATACATCTATGTATAGATATATATATATATATATGTATAGATATATATATATATATATATATATATATATATATATATATATATATATATATATATATATATATAAATACATATGTTTATATATATATATATAAATATATATAATATATATATATATATACTATATATATATATATATACACTATATATATATATATATATATATATATATATATATATATATATATATATATATATATATATATATATATATATATTTGATGCAAATTGGAAACAGAGGTGAGTAAACTTGATTTAACCGTAATTTCAAGGATACGCCTAAGGATAATATCTAAGAGATAGTAAGTTATGCAATAGGCGTGATTTTTGTATAACTGGACCCTAAGACAATGCAAAAATGAAAGTGTGACCATCGAACTATATGAAACTCAAGACGGTGATACGAACAGAAGAATTTATAAAGGTAAAAGGCGAGTTAAGCTTAAAAGCAACGAAAGGATAGAGTTAGCTGGTCCACCGGTATAATGGTTAGTGTCGTGGCGTGCCACTCAGATGTCGGGGGTTCATTGTTAGGCCATTATAGCCCTCTGCCTGTCTGTACGCACGCTTTATATACAGTATATACATATACACACACACACACATATATATATATATATATATATATATATATATATATATATATATATATTATAAATGTGTATATATATAAATGTATTAATATACTGTACAGTATATATACATATATATATATATATATATATACGAGAGAGAGAGAGAGAGAGAGAGAGAGAGAGAGAGAGTTAATTAAGTTGTATACATACTTAGCTACATTTGTTATGCATATAAAGTATGAAAAGGAAACTCCTGAGAGAGAGAGAGAGAGAGAGAGAGAGAATTAAGTTTGTATACATACTTAGCTACATTTGTCATGTATATAGTATGAAAACTCCCTGAGAGAGAGAGAGAGAGAGAATACAGCCAGGCTGACAGAAAGGAGAAAATGATTGCACCGCTGCCTAGAGAGAGAGAGAGAGAGGGAGGGAGAATCCATTTGCTTATCCATGTGTAAGTAAAACCCTAATTTGCTTTATTAGGCATCGTTGTCACTCCGTGCGATGAATTGTCTCCATTTGGCGCCTTACTACGCGGGCAAGAAGTACTACTTCACAAATGGCTTTAAAAGCTTTTCCAGCCTTAATGGCGCCAAACGCTACTTAGCGCACAGCCCGCAAAACCCTTTGCACTCGCTGTCTGCTTTTCCAGTTGTTCCAGGACCAGCTCTCCTGCCCTTGTAGGGTGTTGCCAACGCCTCGACTTGGAAAACCCCCGAACTTTGCAGTGTTACCATCAATTTATGAACTTCCCTTCAAGCAAAAGACGGCAGGAAGGAACAAGAGGGCCGTCGTCGTCGTTCCTAATATTTTCCTACTGTTTGTAAGGTTCTGAATGCAGCGTTACCGACGCTGCTAACTTGGAAAAAGAAAGCCTTCAAAGCAGCGTTGCCAACACTCCAGTTTGTATAATTCTGAACGCTCCTTCGTGCTAAAACTAAAGAAGAAAGAGCGGGCCATACTTCTTCACTTTAAAATATCTCTTCTAATGCACATAGCTTTTCCGTGCTTCTGTTGACGTCGGCAGAATTATTAAAATTTAAGCACTTTGGTTTGGGAGGGGAGGGTGTGAAATCGAGGAGGGAGGGGGAGGGAGGAGAGGGGGTGGAGTATGGAATGAGGAAGGAGAGGGGTGAGTATGGGCTGGTATGAGGGGGGGGGGAAGAGAGGGAATTCACGCATATATTTTCTGATGCACTTAAGTCCCCCCCTTTTCCTGACTATGCATCAGACACGCGATTCCTCTCTCCATCAACCCCTACTATCTTCTTCGTTTTTTTTTTTATTTTCCAATACTGCCTCAGAAGTATTTGGTGATACGCACTGAAAGCGTTTAAATGCCTTTGAGTCTGTCTGTCTGTGATTTGCTGATACATCGTCTATCGAGAAACTTTAAAAATGTTCTTCGTTCAAACTTTGGATCCACATTCTCAGACTTTCACTAGTATCTCGACCACAGAAACTATAACTAAGATTCTTATTGCACTGAGTGATGGGGCAACAGTCACTAAAAACTGATTACTACAAATTTCTGCAAAATTTTGAAAAAAGGTTTTTAGTAGATTTGTTTGAACTATTTTTCATTTGGTTTTTGGCAGCATTTTGGTGTGTGAATCTAAAAAAAAAAAAAATAAAAAAAACCATGTTTTTGTAAATGATGGATTGAATAGTCGGTCCTGTTTGTTCGAAATTAAAATATTTGCGTTGACGTATATATGTGTATACATACACATATATATTATATATACTGTATAACCTATATATATATACATATATATGCATATATATATATATATATGTATATATATATATATATATATATATATATATATACATAAAACACACACGTACTATTCTTTCCAACATCAAGCCGTTAAAAGGTTGATTATAGTTTATCACACACACACACACACACATATATATGCATATATATATATATATATATATATATATATATATATATATATATATATATATATATATATATATGTATGCATGTATGTATGTATGTATGTATGTATGTATGTATGTATGTATGTATGTATGTATGTATGCATGTATGCGTGTATATCTTCTTTTTTCCATTTTTGTTTGTACACAAGGGGCTCGTTGTTCCCACGTACACAATAATAATAATAATAATAATAATAATAATAATAATAATAATAATAATAATAATAATAATAATCAGATAGATTTACCTCTGAAAGGGTGGCCACAATAGTCAATGTTATGCAAACAATAAAATAGCAACAACAGTTCTTCATGTTATAATGGTTATCAACTTAGCAACTAAATTGGTTATGAAAATATTCGAATACTAAGGTGACTTATAAAGTCAAACTGTACTGTTAATTGGAATATATATATATATATATATATATATATATATATATATATATATATATATATATATATACACACACTTTTTCTTTCTTTTATCGACCAGTACACATCAGCCTTTGAGGCGAAAGCCGATTTGTATTCAGTAAGAAATAGATTAGGAAAAATATTAATGACATTAGATTACAGAAAGCAGGATACGCACAAACAAATGCACACATACACACACACATACATACATATATATATATATATATATATATATATATATATATATATATATATATATATATATATATATATATATATATATATATATATGTAATGTGTGTGACAATGTGTGTGTGTATACGAGTGCAGCATAAGTAACGCCCTTTGTTTAAGTGGAACAAAATTAAAGCCTTTTTGATTATCCCTTATTTTTTCGAACATGAATGTATTGCCACAGGTTAATAGGATTAATATAATATATTAGCAAAATTAATATAATGCTTATTCGGTTTAATAATGCGGCATAAGTAACGCCCTTTTTAATTTTATATCTTGTAATGTATACTTTCTTTATTATTTTATTTAATTAATTTGCTAAATCTTCATTTTTTCAGATATTTCATACAACCATGAGATTAACAAAGGAACAGAGAGTAAAAGCAATTCAATTGTACTATCAAAACAATCAAAGGAACAGAGTAAAAGCAATTCAATTGTACTATCAAAACAATAAAAATGGTGCTGAAACCGCAAGATTGTTATCAGCTGAATTTAACATCCCAAGGGTGCAAAGCCGAAATATCATTTGTATTGAACATTATTAAACCGAGTAAGCATTATATTAATTTTGTTAATATATTACATTAATCTATTAACCTGTGCAATACATTCATGTTCGAAAAAATAAAGGATAATCAAAAGGCTTTGATTTTGTTCCACTTAAACAAAGGGCATTACTTATACACACCCTGTATATATATATATATATATATATATATATATATATATATATATATATATATATATATATATATATATATATATATATATATATATATATGAATGCTTATATCAACCCATTATATATAAATGCTTATTATCTTCATGTAATAATGAATGAATCAGTGATAAAGAAAATCAAAAGAGAATCTAAAGCCGCGGGTTATAATTACTAAATCATCTCAAATGACACCTTTACATTGATTGGGCTATTTTGCAGAACGTAAAGTGAAGAAACAGTAAAATGAAGAAATACAACATGGTGATTGAGGACTGGGATCCCATCAGAGCAAAATCATCAAAGAAAGGTGTCCTAACTGTCATGAAAATATTCAGTATGTTATTCTCAATGGGATGCAGAAAGTTGATAAAATGCTTAAGGACGAACAAGTTAGTTTCAGAAGGGGAAGGAGATGTGAAATTAAATATTTGTGCTGCTAAGACCAATTTCGCGGTAGTGTATAGGATTTAAAAATTCCCTTCCTCGCCCTTGTGGATTATGAGAATGCTTATGTGCAGCGTCCACAGACCAATATTATGTAAGGTTTTATGTCACTACAGTATTCCTGCTATTAAATAACTGAAACTATCCATGGACAAAGCAGGTACAAAATCAATGTTGTTGAAGTCTTATCAATGGAATTTGCGGGGAATAGTGGGGACATACATACAGAATGTTCGGATAGTGACAATCAAGGGTTTTAACCTGATATATATCCACCTTTGCGACAAGTTTAGTACAAGCCCGATGGGGAGTACCATAAAATCATAAACAAAAGACTGTAAATATCATAAAGATAAAAACCCCAACAAATACTCTGAATTTTTCCCTGTGACTTTATTACCCGACATCATAAATTAATGTGACTTTTTTCCTGTGACTTTTTTCCCTAGCCAAAATTGTGACTTTTTTCCTGTGACTTTTTTCCTAGCCAAAATTGTAACTTTTTTTCCGTGACTTTTTTCCTAGCCAAAATTGTAACTTTTTTTTTTCCTGTGACTTTATTTATGGCCACCATATCACCAGGTGGAGGAAAATTAATGGGGTTGAGTTTTCAGATATTCAGGAACAATAACATCCAAAATAGGTTGTCTTGAGTTGGTATTTAGTGAAAGATTAAAAAGCAAGTCAAATAGCGTACGGGCTGAATAAGACTTGAAAATCAAACCTGACTGAACTTACGTGAGAAAGTAGGATTTTATACAATATTCTAGCACGACTGTATTGCTATGCGGATACGAAACGCCGTGTGACAGTAAACTATGTCTTTTTCCTCAACTTGTGACAGTAGGCAAGTGGTAAACTATGGTTCCAGAGATGAGTGTATATATATATATATATATATATATATATATATATATATATATATATATATATATATATATATATATATATATATATATATATATATACATACTGTATATATATGTGTGTATATATATATTCATATATATATATATATATAATATATATATAATATATATATATATATATATATATATATATATATATATATATACTATATATATGTAATATATATATATATACATACTGTATATGTGTGTGTGTTTATAAAGTGTGTGCGTATATGTGTTTGCGTTCAGTGGCCTATTGACCACACATCTAAGAAAAATTCGTAAAAAAAAATATAAGGTCCTGGAGGCACTAGGATCAAAATCTTCCAGTCAGTCAAGCATGCCATTTAACCTCTTGTCTCATCCACTCTCCCTCTCTCTCTCTCTCTGACTCTCACCAGCGGAGAATAAAAAAAAAAAACCTACGCAAAAAAAAGTGAGAAACGTGAAATTCGAGACATTATGATTTTCCTACAACGTTTTTCTTTCTTCTCTCTCTCTCTCTCTCTCTCTCTCTCTCTTTGGGAGCAAAATCTCAAAGACTTTTACATGGGTCTGGAATTTCCCTGGAAAGAGTTACGGTGTTGACTAGGATGTCTTAATGGAGGCCCGGGACCCCGTCACCAATCACGGGGTTTCTCGCGCGTGAGGATGGAAGAAGAAGAAGAAGAAGAAGAAGAAGAAGAAGAAGAAGAAGAATGAGAAAAGCTGATCCTAGGGAATGGCTCCCGTCGACTCTCTAAAGGATTACGTCCTATGGTCTACAAGTTTTTTCTCTCAATCTTTTTTCGAGTCATAATTGTTTTTCTAGGATTTCATCTAAATTTTTTTTAGTAATAATTTTTTTATGGTTTTCTCTTAACCTTTTTACGACTCATAATTGTGTTTCTAGATTTTTATCTAAATTTTATACATGTAATTGTTGTTATTCAAATTTTTCCTCTTAATTTTTTTTCAAGCTTTAACTATTTTTATTATCTACATTTGAATTTTGTGAAGCGCATTCTTTGAACATTTATTTTGTGTCTTGGCTGATTTTCATAATTTACAAATTTTCTGCCGTCAAGTTTATTCACTGGATCATAATTAATTGTCCTGAGAATATTTCTCATGTTCAGTCTACTGCTTAAATCTACAAGCTATTGAGAGCCGTTTGGGACATAAGCCATTATGCTTCCAAAGGAACTCTTGTTGAGGAAAATCTGAAATAAAGAAAATCAACAATTCTGAAAACATAAATGGAAAAGTGTATTTGCTTCCTTTATGCAAAGGCCGCTGGGGCGGACAGCACCCGAGGAAAAAAAATTAGATGGAAGAATGAAGGGCGGGGCTTCATCACAAAGGCAGCAATAGACCGGCCATTTAAAAGAGAAACAAAAGTAGTGAGTGAGTTCCAAAACTTAGCGGTAGAAGAGAAGAATAAGTCAATAAATCATGCAATAAATTCTGCCCTAAAATGGAGAACTGCAGTATCTGCAAAATTTTTGAAAATGAGATATGCCACCTACTGGGCTCGTGAAACGCTAATGCACGTTACTGCAGTTTCAGAATGATTCTTCAATGCTTTCCACGAGTATTTAAGGGGGTCCCCTTTGCAGTATCTGCAAAATCAGTACTAAGGCAAGGGAGTATCTACCAGTTTTCTCAGTTTTGTATTTTTGCAGATAGTGCAGCCTTCCATTTTTGGGCAGTATTATCATTAATCAAAATAAAACTGTCGGCTAATGAATGGTGACGTCTGCAATAAGAGTTTCGTTCACCCGCAGTTCGACAGGAATCAGAATGATCTTCTCTTCAGGAACCATCTCTCTCTCTCTCTCTCTCTCTCTCTCTCTCTCTCTCTCTCTCTCTCTCTCTCTGTTTCACCAGAAATGTCTGAATTACGTCATTTATTGTACTGGCCAACATCCTGCGTTTATATATTATCTAACACTCATCCTTCTTGCGGAAGTGCTGAGTTGTGTAACAATCGTAAAACCCATTAACTGTTCGCGGCCATTCTCTACCAATTATCCTTTTGCGCTTTGCTCATCTCTTTTATTCTTCGATTTTTTTACACGAAAAGTAATTTTCTTGATTTTGGATCTTTATGATGTCAGAACACTTGTATCCAGAAGTCCGGTGTATACTACGATTTAAGTAAAATGGTGGACGGTAATAGTCACAGGAAAAAAAGTCACAGGAAAAAAGTCACAGGAAAAAAAGTTACAATTTTGGTTAGGAAAAAAGTCACAATTTTGGCTAGAAAAAAGTCAAAGAAAAAAAGTCACATTAATTTATGGTGGCCGGTAATAAAGTCACCGGGGGAAAATTCACAACATTTCTTGGGGGTCATTATCTTTATGATGTTTACAGTCTTTTGTTTATGTTTTTACGGTAGTCCCCAACGGGCTTGTCCTAAACACGCCGCAAAGGTGGATACATACCGGGTTAAAACCCTTGGGAGTCACTAGGAAAAATTATTGGGACTTTTTTCCTTTGACTTTTTTCTGTGACTTTTTTCCTGTGACTTTTTTACCTGGATTCAGTAAAATAGCAAGCCCCCAAAATTTATTAATATTTATTAGTATTTATCAACTTGGAAACGTTTGGCATGCATGTTGCAAGAGATTTCACACCTTTCTTCAGAGTTAAGTTTAAGGTTGTTTAACATTTTATTAAAAAAAAAAAGAGTTTTTTAGTTCAGATTTTATCCGGCTTAAATCGAACATTAGTTTTCTGTTTTCCAAAATTACTGGTTATGAAATCCGTCGATGATTAGAGTTCTCGCGACGCCAGATTACTTGTACAAATCAATCACGTGAAATCATTCCTAAAGTTACATATATGTAATTTTAGGAATGTACGTATGCATCCATGTTCGTGCATGTACAGTATGCATACATACATGCACGCGCACAAAAAAAAATATATATATATATATATTTATATACATACATATATATAATTTATATATATATTGTATATATGTATATATATAGTAAATATATATTCATGTATATGTTTTATATACACTGACGCATTTATGCATTGCTGCAGACACGTGTGGCTGAGAGTGAGGAGACCAATGACTCATAATGAAAATTTACGGCCCATCCATTTATCAACGAACTTTTCATCAAGCAACAGCAACAGTCTTTCAAATCTACCGCGAACAAAATTAATAAAAAGGCAAAGCAAGTTGAGAGTCCTACCTGCCAATCAAGAAAGTAAACCGCACGAGAACACGAGGATTAATTCGAAGACCTGTAAATAACTTTCATTTGTGATCCCCCCGCCCCCTCCTCTCAATCTCCTACCTCCCTCAACGGTCGCCCCCCCGTCCCCACCAGTATCTCTCTCCCCCCTACCCGCGTCTCCTGTCTTCTCTTTCAGCCAACTCCCGTTCCTCGATCCCTTCCCGCCTTCTTCTGCCTTTTCCAGCAACCGCCCATCTTTCCTTACTCTCCCCATCTATTATTTTATCAATCACACAAATCCTCATCCTCCCTGAGTCCCTACTTTCCTCCCCTAATCCCTACTTTCCTCCCTTAGTCCCTACTTTCCCTCCTCTGTCGTCTCCAACAAACCCACCTTCATGTAAGTTTTCTTCTGATTCCAATTTGCCTCTTTCTCCAACAATCCCCATCTCCTCCCTTGATATTCCTGCTTTTTCCAACAACCCACATCTACTCCATTAATATTCCTGCTTTCTCCAACAACCCCAATCTCCTCTCTTAATATTCCTGCTTTTTCCAACAACCCACATCCCCTCCCTTAATATTCCTACTTTCTCCAACAACCCCATCTCCTCCCTTAATGTTCCTGCTTTCTCCAACAACCCCAATCTCCTCCCTTGACATTCCTGCTTTTTCCAACAACCCACATCTACTCCATTAATATTCCTGCTTTCTCCAACAACCCCAATCTCCTCCCTTAATATTCCTGCTTTTTCCAACAACCCACATCCCCTCCCTTAATATTCCTACTTTCTCCAACAACCCCATCTCCTGCCTTACTATTCCTGCTTTCTCCAACAACCCCATCTCCTCCCTTAATGTTCCTGCTTTCTCCAACAACCCCAATCTCCTCCCTTAATATTCCTGCTTTCTCCAACAACCCTGTCCCCCATTAACCTTTCTTCTGCTTTCTCCAACAACCTCATCCCTTCCATTAATCCTCCTTGTTTTCTCCATTAATCCCATCTCCTCCATTAATTCTACTTCTGTTTTCTCCAACAACCCTGTCCCCCTTTAACCTTCCTTCTGCTTTCTCCAACAACCTCATCCCCCCCATTAACCCTCCTTCTGTTTTCTCCAACAACCTCATCCCTTCCATTAATCCTCCTTCTGTTTTCTCCAACAACCTCATCCCCTCCATTAATCCTCCTTCTGTTTTCTCCAACAACCTCATTCCCTACATTAATTCTCCTTTTGTTTTCTCCAACAACCTCATTCCCTCCATCAATCCTCCTTTTGTTTTCTCCAACAATCTCATCCTCTCCATTAATCCTCATTTTGTTTTCTCCAACAACCTCATCCCCTCCATTAATCCTCTTTCTGCTTTCTCCAAAAACCATCCCCTCCATTAATCCTCCTTTTGTTTTCTCCAACAACCTCATCCCCTCCATTAATCCTCCTTCTGTTTTCTCCAACAATCTCATTCCCTCCATTAATCCTCCTTCTGCTTTCTCCAAAACCCCATTCCCTCCATTAATCCTCCTTCTGCTTTCTCCAACAACCCCATCCCCTGGTGTAATCCCCCTCTCTGCTTCTCCAACAGAGTCTCCTTCACAGGTGTCTCCTCACCTCCTCCACACCGTGGCTTCTTCAACAGCCCTCCCCCGCTGCCTTTAACCCCCTTATATCTCTCTCCTCCCGAGTGAGTGATGGACTCCCGGATGACCGATGGGGTCTACAGTGCTATTAATCAAGGTAAATGGTGTTGGAATACCTATCATCTCCCGGTTTTAGACTCCAACTCCATAAATCAGGCTAAAGAGCGTCCAATGACTGTTATATACGTCTCCGATGGTTTCAACAGCTAGTAATAAAGGGGTTTGCCTGGCCTCAGTCTCACCCACTTTAGGCTAGTAATGGCTCTCTAACACGCGGTCCTCCATGTCTTCTTCCTCCTCCTCCTCCTCCTCCACCTCGTCTTTCTTCCTCTTCTTACTCCTCGTTGTTTCCATCCATCCATGCACCTGTATCCCACTAGTCTGTAAGTCTGATAGTTGCTATCTCTCTCTCTCTCCCTAACACAAGGCCTTACACTTCTTCCTCCATCTTCGTCTTCTCTCCTCTCCCTTTTTCCTCCATCTCTCCCTTCCTCCTCCTCCTCTTGCTCTTTTCTTCCTTTCCTTTCGCCTAGGTTATTTCCACTCACCATCTTCCTCCAAGCTAGCCGGTACGTTTGATTATCAGGTCTCTATTGTTCTCTTTCTCCCTGCAAGTTCCTAATACAAGGTGTCTCTCCCTTCTTTATGGCCACTGTCCTTCCTTTTTTTTCCGATGTCTCATTTATGTTTTCCATAGGCTTGTTCATTAATTCTCTTTCTTTCCCTTTTTATGAATTTGTAAACATGTTTTCGATGTCCTCTCCTTTTTTTTTGCTTTTTCTTTCATTCTATTTCCCACAATCTAATCTTTTGGGTACCTCTTCTTTCACTTTTTTCCTCTACCAGTCATCCCAGATCCTTCCTACATTCTTCCAAATATTGGGTCTCTCTCTCTCTCTCTCTCTCTCTCTCTCTCTCTCTCTCTCTCTCTCTCTCTCTCTCTCTCTTCAAAAATGTACTCGCTTTCCGGGAACTGATAAATTCCTAAATGCCGTACCAATTAAAATTAATGCTTTTTTTGTTGAATGTTCGTTTTTTCCTAGTCTTAAGTACCAGAAGGACTTTTTTCACACACAGAGAGAGAGAGAGAGAGAGAGAGAGAGAGAGAGAGAGAGTACATAGATTCTGTCTAACTGAATGCATGGACTTAAATTTTTATGAAAATATCAATGACCTAAGACCGGAAAAGTGAATAGGAGGGGGGCTGCAACCTGAACTGAATTATGCTTCGTGAGAGGCTAGCTTAATGGACACTCTCTCTCTTATCTTGTGAGAAGCGTAGCATCAAAAAACGACGATACATAGGCTACACAACAGTGACCAGAAGCTTTCAGTCACAATGTGAACATCCCATCATCACTGCTGACTTAATATCAAAATAAGTACAAGAAGCTATCATCAAACTATAACTTCCATATAAACTCATATTACAGCACTGTAAAAAATGCAAACACACACACCCATATATATATACATATATAATTATATATATAGATACACACACACGCACACACATATATATATACACACACAGCCACACATGTACACGTACATGACACATAAGATAACCAGAGTTGCCTTATCACGAAACATACTTTTAGTCAAAATGTATATATAAATAATGTAGTTGTAACTTTGGCAATGTTTTCCCAACAGATTGATAATACAACATTGGCAGTTACAATAACATTAGTAAATTTCTAATAATGCTAGACAGTAAAGAATGCATAATGATAGCAGTGACACTGTTGGAGAATAGAAAGACTTTAATGACAATTGATATGCAGCCTTATATTAGTAGATCCTTTAATCTGTTGCAGTTTCGGCCACATCGAGCTTCTATTTTGACACCGCATAGTTTTTTTAAAGCTTCTCTGCACGCTATTAATGCGTCCCCCTTCACCACCGATTAGCAAATGTATTGCAAGATCTTCCAAAATTGGAAGATTATTGTTTCTCTCGAAAAGAAATCCTTGAAAATAAATTGACGCCCTACCGACTACTACGGTCATCAGCTGACAATGTGTAACACATCAGGAGATAATATATTTCAAATAATTTCCTTTTTGTTTTACTAAATGGTAACTTTACTGCGTCCTTTTAAGAATGAAACAGCATCAACTTTCGTTTCAATCCTCTATGAAAATCATTGGCGGATCCAGAAAATTTCATGGGGGCTACCAATTTTCAGACATACATATATATATATATATATATATATATATATATATATATATATATATATATATATATATATACATATATATATATATATATATATATATATATATATATATATATATATATATATATATATATATATATATATATATGTATATGTATGTATGTATGTATGTATGTATGTATGTATGTATATATTATTTCCATAATCGATTTTTTTATTTTTTCCTATTTTTATAATTCTCATTTATGTTATTATTATCTAAATCTTCAATATTATTATTTTATCATTATTTTTCATGGGGGGGGGCACGTGCCCAAGTGGCCACCTCCCCCCTGGATCCGCTAGTGATGAAAATCTTCATAATACTTCATCTGACTGACTGTCTAATCATGCATAACATTTCGTATTTTGTTTGTATTTCCATTTACTTCGGCATTTCCTTCGCTTCTTTCAATAGGATTTTTTTTCATTCATTCACATCATTATTATCAGGCGACACTTATAAATACTGAATACAAAATAACTGACCTAAAGATAGCATGATTTTGGCTTATTTTTTTCTTCCATTTTTAAAGAAGTATATAACACACATAGACACACACACCGAGAGAGAGAGAGAGAGAGAGAGAGAGAGAGAGAGAGAGAGAGAGAGAGAGAGAGAGAGAGAGAGAGAGAGAGAAATGCTGCAGAATTATCCATGTAGGAAATATTTTTTCGGTCTAATGAATCGATAAAACGAAGTGCGTAAAAGTGTGCAGCATATTCTTCCTAATATGTATTGATAAAAACACACACACACACACACACTTTTTACTCAAGACTTCGTGATCCCAGTGGACGTAGAAAGAATAATACTTGCGTAACAAGTAAAAAAGAAAACCCTACTGTCAAATCCTGTGTGATGCACTTAGCCCAGAGCTTTCAGTCTAATGGCTTTGATAAGGTCTAATGTACTTTTGACATAAATATAAGGTAATGGGCTTTGCGTCTCCAGTAAGAAGTCTTTGGGAGAGTAAATCCCATATTGCAGGCAAAATGGACATTAACCAATCACATTTCTCGGCAGGCGCCAGGATTTCCCTTTTGGCGCGTTTTCATTGGCTGAGACGTCTTCCCGCCCGGGAAGGGCGGGAAATGAGGCTTTGTCAAAAATCACGTCTTCCACAGGGTCAAAGTTGCTTTTACGAAGCTGCCTGGAGTTGGCACTTTGCCTTCTTTGGCACTTTTTTTTTTTTTTAGCATCCCATTAGCGATATGTTTTACGTTAGCATCTTCCCAGAAGCTTACCATGCATCTGAGATGTGGGGTTGGGATGAGGGAGAACGGCTGACAGATGGCGAGGCTCGGCAGTGGTTCGACATGATTGGCTGAAAGCGGATTGGGACTACAGAGTCCTGGGGTTACGGGGGAGATCTGAAGTACCCAATCTTGGAATGTCAGGAAGAATTTTAAATGCCAAGTCTTCGAGTGCTGAAAAGAACTCGAAATACCTAATCCTGGATTGCCCAAGAAGGATTAGAAATACCCGGTCCTGGATTCTTAAAAATGTTTAAGAATACTTAGTCTTGGATTTTTTATAAGGACTGGAAGTACCCAGTCCTAGATTTCTCAAAATGATTGGAAACGCCAAGTCCTAGATTTCTAAAAATGATTGGAAACACCAAGTCCTAGATTTCCAAAAATAACTGGAAATACCCAGTCCTAGAATTCTAAAAAGGATGGGAAATACCCAGTCCTGGATTTCTAAAGGATGGGAAATACCCAGTCCTGGATTTCTAAAAAGGATTGGAAATACCCAGTCCTGGAATTCTAAAAAGGATTGGAAATACCCGGTCCTAGAACTCTAAAAAGGATTGGGAATACCCAGTCCTGAAATTCTAAAAAGGATTAGAAATACCCAGTCCTGGAATTCTACAAAGGATTGGAAATACTCTGTCCTGGATTTCTAAAAAGGATTGGAAATACCCAGGCCTGGAATTCTAAAAAGGATTGGAAATACCCAGTACTGGAATTCTAAAAATGATTGGAAATACCATGTCCTAGATATCTAAAAAGGATTGGAAATACCCAGCCCTGGAATTCTAAAAAGGATTGGAAATACACAGTCCTGGATCTCAACAAAGGACTCGAAATACCCGGTCCTGGATTTCTGAAAAGGATTGGAAATACCCGGTCCTGGATTTCTCACACTAACTGGAAATTCCCAGTACTGTTTTTCTAAAAATGATTTTAAATGCCTAGTCCTGGATTTCTGAAAATGATTGGAGATACCCAGTTCTGGATTTCTAAAAAAGATTAGAGATACCCAGTCCTGGATTTCTGAAAATGCTTAGAGATAACCAGTCCTGGATTTCTAATAAAAAAAAATATTGGAAATACCCAGTCCTGGATTTCTTTAAAAAAATAATTGGAAATGCCAAGTCCTGGATTTCTGAAAATGACTGGAGATACCCAGTCCTGGATTTCTAAAAATGACTGGAAATACCCAGTCCTGGATTGCTAAAAATGACTGGAAATACCAGTCTTGGAATTATAAAAAGAATGGAAACACCCAGTCATGGATTTCTAAAAATAATAGGAAATATCCAATCTTGGATTTCTAAAAATGATTGGAAATACCCAGTCCTGGAATTCTAAAAAAAAAAAAAAAGATTGGAAATACCCATTCCTGTATCTAAAAATAACTGTTAATATCCAGTCTAGATTTCTAAAAATGATTGGAACTACCCATTCCTGGATTTCTAAAATATAATGAGAAATACCCAGTATTGGATTTCCAAAATAACTGGAAATGCCCAGCCTTGCATTTCTAAAAATGATTGGGAAATACATAGTCTTGGATATTTTGTAAGGACCTGAAATACCCAGTCCTGAAGTACTGAAAAGGATAAGAAGTACCCATCCTGCGTCCTGAAAACTGAAAGACTCCCCTGGAATAATACCCATCCCCCGCCCACTTCAATGAAGTCTCTTTTTTGGGGAAATGGATATTTATGTTTTCGTAAGTCTGTATTTCAAAGTATCCTATTATTTATTTATTATTTAAGTTTTTCGTTATTCCTGATATTTCTCTCTCCACAAATGGGTTTGCTTGCAGCTTCATGGCACATTACCCTGAGGTTATATGGATGATAATAATAATAATAATAATAATAAT
>NC_089756.1:25115517-25128017 GCF_040412425.1 Macrobrachium rosenbergii | reverse complement strand
AAAAATTGTCCCTCAATATGTTGCCCCGAAAGGTTCCATCTCAACAAAATGTCCCCCACAATGCGTTCCTCATTCCTTCGAGCCTTCTTATTCCCTCCTACCTCCAACCCCCCTCGCTTCCTCCCTCCCTACCATCTTCCCTCCTTCTTTTCCCTTCCTTCAACCTCCTTCTCCATCTCCTGCTCTACCTCATCCTCCAACCCCTCCTCCTCCTCCTCCACCCCTTCCCCTCCTCTCCTCCTCCTCCTCCTCCTCCTCCTCCAAGCCCTCCGGCCCATCGTCCTCCTACCCCTAAATGCGACCATCTGCCCTTCCAGCTAGTGGGCAAAATTGCTCACTTCAGAATCTGGTCGTCTGCCTTTTAGCCGAAATATAGCAATAGAGTCTTGACTTGCTTCCTTCGTCTCCTGCGTTCTCATCTCTCTCTCTCTCTCTCTCTCTCTCTCTCTCCAAAGAGATATTTGTTTGTCACTTTGCGAATGGCTGCATGTGTATAACGCTCGCTGGCCTCTTGCATTTCTATTTAGCTTTAGCACTGGCAGTGTCTGCTTCAACTTATTTTTTGTAAATGGTAACAAAATAGAAATAGATGTCCCTTGCTGCTTAGTAAAGAAAATGCTGTTTCAAGAGAATCAAACACGCTGCTGGAGACACAATATAATATATAGAGTTCTAGGACACCTCACACGAGTCAAAGTTTAATGGATACTGATGATATACACGATGACAGGATTGAGATGGCACGAAACAGTGAGGTCGACGGGTCTATAGTGAGTGGCACTGTGTGAAAAATGAGTTCTTAGTTCTGACGGACTTTGTGACTGAATGAAATTTAGCTGGTCCGCTGGCACAGTGATTAGTGTCGTGGCATGCCACTCAGATGTCGCGGGTTCGTGTCTCCCCCAGGGCGATGAAAAATCACTGGTTCTGTATCATAATCAGTTACTGCTGCAGTGTGGGGTTTGCGGTGGGAGGTTGAAACCGACATCCTTTGGAAGCTTGAATTTCAAGTCAATGGCCCCTTTGGTGTGCTTGTTCCACGTGGATAGGTTTAATCTACTGAAATAATAATAATAATAATAATAATAATAATAATAATAATAATAATAATAATAATAATAATAATAATAATAATAATAAATAACTCTTTACAGAGTATGATCTGAGAAAGGAAAGCTTGTCTTCTGCGATGTTGAAGTTAACCTGGATTTTGCTATTGACCCATTGTCCTTTATACCGACTCTTATTGCAAGATTGAGCGCTGATTTTTTTTGGGGGGATGCAATTGCTAGCTCCATATCCATCATGCCTATTTTCTGGATTATTATTAGATTTTGCAGGTTTGAGGAATTCCGTACATATAGGGGCTCATGGACAGAGGTACTTCACTAGCTTCTATATACTGTATATATATATATATAATATATATATATATATATATTTATATATATATATATATATATATATATATATATATATATATATATATATATATATATATATATATATATATATATATGTATGTGTGTGTGTGTGTGTGTGTATGTGTATATATATACATGAGAGAGAGAGAGAGAGAGAGAGAGAGAGAGAGAGAGAGAGAGAGAGAGAGGTCCAAAAATTTATGATCATAAGGGGTTTCTAAAACCGAGGCAGATGCTGAATACGTTACACGGTTATGATTACCGAATTCCAAAAATATGGAAATTATTCTTACTGCTACCTGATGGCAAATGTTGGGTTACTTCAAGAAGAGAAGTTAGTTACTGTCAGTATCTTCGTAACTCTGGTTAAAGTTATTTCTTGTTTTAGTTTAACATCCAAGTATTAAGTAACTTCCTAAAGTTCTGAATAATACTATCTAGAGAATGTGGGATTTAAGCGGCATGTGGTACATGAAATAACTAGATATAAATGTCTCCTATTAGCAATGGCAGGTTTGCTACTGAATTCGACAATTGTTTAGTTATGCGAGAATGAGAAATGAAAATAACTATAAGATATAAATGTCTCCTGGAGGCAATGACAGTTTTGCCACTGAATTAGACAACTGATTAGTTATGCGAGAATTTGAGAAATGAAAATAACTATGAGATTTAAATGTCTCTTGGAAAGAATGACAGTTTTGCCACTGAATTCGACAACTGATTAGTTATGCGAGAATTTGAGAAATGACAATAACTATAAGATATAAATGTCTCCTGGAGGCAATGACAGTTTTGCCACTGAATTCGACAACTGATTAGTTATGCGAGAATATGAGAAATGAATATAACTATAAGATAAAAACGTCTCCCGGAATCAATGATAGTTTTGCCACTGAATTCGACAACTGATTAGTTATGTGAGAATATGAGAAATAAAAAAAACTATAAGATATAAATGTCTCCTGGAAGCAATGGCAGTTTTGCCACAGAATTCGACAACTGATTAGTTATGCGAGAATATGAGAAATGAATATAACTATAAGATAAAAATGTCTCCTGGAATCAATGATAGTTTTGCCACTGAATTCGACAACTGATCAGTTATGCGAGAATATGAGAAATTATGTCCGTGACAGCGAAAACAAAGTGACATTTTTTCTATTTCCAAGCAGATGCTTTTGTTCTTGTATATTTACTGGATCGGATGAGTGGGATAAACCTCACTCTGGCAATTTTGTTGACACTTCGTCCTCTCTGAAATCTTCCGTTATAGTTTTCGTAATTTATTATTTTTTACTTTCGTAAACATATAAACTTCACTTCAAGAACGTAGAATTCTATTCCTTCTCTCATATTAACTAAGGTAATTAACCTACTCCATATCAGTTAAGTGAATCGGCTATAATTTTTTAGGTCAATTCCATAACCACACGTTCCTAGGCGGAAAAGGATTATTATTATTATTATTATTATTATTATTATTATTATTATTATTACTATAGTGGAAGACAATCATGTCAATTTCAATACTTTCACGATAAATACAATGTACATTCCTTCGTTTTTGCATATTTTACAGCGACAAGACGAGGCTGAGGAAAGTCCATTATTTCAGTTCCACACTATATTACAGAAGGAAGTGACAATCGTTTTCAAAAAGTGTGAGGAAACTGAAAATTTAGGAGATCATTATGGCTATAACATATATATATATATATATATATATATATATATATATATATATATATATATATATATATATATGGTAGATGAGACTAATAAACTTCTCCTTCTCTCTCTCTATTTTTGTTTCTATATACACATATACTGTATATACATATATATTTTCTTTTCGTTAAATGTAATTGGTTTAATGGGTAATAAAAATTGTCTTAGAGGAAAACTGTGCTCCTGAAAGTGTGTATATATACAGTATATTATATATATATATATATATATATATATATATATATATATATATATATATATATATATATATATCAGCCTGAAAAGCAAAGCAAAAATGCTAAAACATTAGTCAAGTAGCCATTATAGTTATAATGCACACATATGCACTATATATATATATATATATATATATATATATATATATATATATATATATATATATATATATATATATATATATATATATATATATATATATATATGTATGTATGTATGTATGTGTAGAAGGGAGAGGAACAGAGAGGGACGACACAGCCAACATCCTCACTTCAGCGAAACCCGAGATCGATTCCACGAGGACGCAAGCATGGTGGGAACAGCTGGACTTTTTGTATGAGAAATCCTTTGCCAACGAACTTGCTAGTCGATTGTTGCAGGATATGGAGAGAGAGAGAGAGAGAGTAACAGGCGTGCGTCGTCAGTACTCAACCAGAAAATGCATCCTCTATCACCCGTCTCTCTCTCTCTCTCTCTCTCTCTCTCTCTCTGGAGTGGGCGCCTTGGAGACTGCAATTCCAAGTCCCCAACGAAACAGATTTATACGTTTCAATTTATGTCTCCACAACAGAGTTGAAAAGGAAGAAACATTTTTGTGCCCGGTCTTCGAACCTCCTGGCACCTTTACAGAAGAGTGTCTGGGGCTTGCGTATTGTACCCTTAATGTCCTTTCTAAATGCCTGAGAGAGAGAGAGAGAGAGAGAGAGAGAGAGAGAGAGAGAGAAAGAAAGAGAGAGAGAGAGAGAGAGAGAGAGAGAGAGCTCTGAAAGCTTCTATGCTTCATAATAATAAAATATTCATGCGCATATATTATGTCCACGTCTGGAACGCATCTGCAAACCGATGGGAAATTCGTCCCGCTTCGGAAGTGTTTATTTCTCTTCTTTTTCTTCTTATTGTCGCTACCTTTTTTATATATGCGTTGGTGTCTATATTTATTCCTAATTTTCTTTTATTATAAGTTTACAACAACAACTACAACTACTACTGTAATTACCTCTTGAAGTAACAGTAACAATAACATTGGTTATGTTCCATTTGTTCCTTTATGTTCATTGTCTAAATACTGAATATTAGCGCTATTACTACAATTACTGTTACTATTACCGTGGCAACAACTTCTGCTACTATAATGAGTATTGACACTTCAAAATTGCTAGTCCTGGTGACAAGGGGCTGACAGTTTAACGGCTTTATCTATAACTACTTTTTCTCTCCCTCTGTGTGTAACATTACAATAAGCTACGGAAGTGAGTTTTTGTTGCATAAAAGTACCTCTCTCTCTCTCTCTCTCTCTCTCTCTGGTCCACGTGGCGCAATTAGTACTACTCTTAGTTTCAACTTGTTGAACCCGCGTTTGATCCCAGAACCGGGCAAGGAAAGGGACAATACGAGCACTCTTCCTTATATTTCCAGTATGCCTGATCTGATCTAGGCGAAGAATGAAGTACTTGGTTATTAATCGCTCTTGTAAGAGAGAGAGAGAGAGAGAGAGAGAGAGAGAGAGAGAGAGAGAGAGAGAGAGAGAGTCAGACTCTAATGATCCGTACTGTCAAAAACATATAAAATAATATCATTATACCAAACCAGAAGGCCTCGACGAGGTAACAGAATAGAATACAAGATTTAGGCAAAAGCCCAAGGGCTGGGACCTACGACGTCATTCAGCGCTGGAACGGAAATTGACAGTAAAAAGTTTAAAAGGCGTAACAGGAGGGAAATCTCGCAGTTGCACTATGAAACAATTGTTAGGAGAGGGTGGACAGTAAGATGGAAGAAAGAGAATATGAAGGGAGGTACAGTAAAAGGAATGAATAGGGGTGTAGCTAGGGGCCGAGGGGTTGCTGCAAAGAACCTTAAGTAATGCCTACAGCGCAGTGCATGAGGTGCACTGACAGCACTAACCCCCTACGGAGTCGACGAGGTAATCCTCAGATACATTCTCTCTCTCTCTCTCTCTCTCTCTCTCTTTCTCTCAGTCTCCCTTTCTCTCCCTGAATCTTCCTCTCTCTCTCTCTCTCTCTCTCTCCCCCTCTCAGTCTCTCTTTCTTTCCCTGAATCTCTCTCTCTCTCCCTGAATCTTTCTCTCTCGCTCTCAGTCTCTATCTTTCTCTCCCTGAATCTGTCTCTCTCTCTCTGAATCTTTCTCTCTCTCTGTCTCTCTCTTTCTCTCCCTGAATCTCTCTCTCTCCCCTCCCCCGTGTCAGTCTCTCTCTTTCTGTCCACGAATCTCTCTCTCTCTCTCTCTCTCTCTCTCTCTCTCTCTCTCTCGGTCACACCCACACCTTTTTTCTCTCAGCTAAAATTCTGCTGGGCTATGCCTCAGACTTGAATCGAGAGGCTTCTTTCTTCTATTCTTCTTTCCGTTTACGTTTATTCTTCATTTTGCATTTGACGTCTCTGCTGTGTCAATAAATGTTTCCCTCTCTGCATTCAATATAATAATGTTATTCGTAAATCCATTTGTACATGTTGCGCATTACGGCAGTGTAATAACGTATACCGCTCTACAGTCAGTCTCTCTCTCTCTCTCTCTCTCCATTTGGTCCTCGTGGTGTAGTTTGTAGCGGACTTTGTTTAATCCTCGAAAAGGTATGGGCGCATCATGAAAAATTCCGTGTACCTCTGTTGATTTATGAAATGAATTATTACCCGTTGTTGTTCAACTGTCTTGCAGAGACAAGCAAATGTTGCATCTCTCTCTCTCTCTCTCTCTCTCTCTCTCTCTTCCTCTCCTCTTTCCGTCTCAGTTACGAGAAATTAATGGTGTAAGATGTTAAGTTACAGTAAATAACAAAGGTAGTACTCTAAAACAGCTCTGTAAACCAACAGCATTCTGAATCAGTTAGTCTGCTAATTATAAATTTAGACCCACATGGTCACAAAAGGAGTGAGATATAGACACACACACACACAGACACACACACACACACATATATATATATATATATATATATATATATATATATATATATATATATATATATATATGTGTGTGTGTGTGTGTGTGTGTGTGTGTGTGTGTGTGTGTGTGTGTGTGTGTGTGCAGTGCAACAATGAGTGTGTTGTGATTGCATTTTGCAAATACACCGGCATTTTTTCCTTTAACATCAAAATATATCTTTCTCATTTTTACTTTAAACGTAAGAAATTAGCAAAATTATCATTATTACTAAAAATACTCGTCACAACAAATAATAAAAACAATTTTTTGCACGTTTTAAGACACCTTTACTCATCACTCCTTACGGAAACAAAAAGAAATAAAAAAAAAAGCAAAAATACGTCTTATTTTGGATCGATCATCGGGCGTCTCTCTCTCTCTCTCCAGGGCGCGTAAATTTCAATTCCATTATTCTTCGGGGCCTCTCTCATTCCCCCTTTCGCTAGCGGCGGTTAGAAAAATGGCAAGTCTTGATTCAGGAAAAGCCACCTGTTCCCCACCTCCGTTCGTCTCCGTGTCTATTGCTGATGTGCTTCTATTTCTCCAATAAACTCGATTTTCAGTCTTAGCTTACACTCGGGCGGCAAAACGCAGTTGCCAAGTCGGCCTTTTCCGATTCTTCGACTGCTCTTCCTCCTCCCGTTATCGCGTCTGGGTTTAGTTACTTTCTCATTTTAGCGAGGGAATAGTTCCCTTCATATTTCTAAATAAAAGACAGGCTCGGTGCTGGCTATCCACACATCACATTTTAAAGAAAGAACAACAAACAGGCGAGACGAGAGAAGGATGGGTGGAGCTCACGAGACGAATAAACAAATGCACATCGCAGAAAAGGAGTCGGGGCGAATACAAAAGAGCATTAGAGGAGTTACACAGGGGGATCGTGTTATCGATATTCGTTTGATAGATTGTGGATCTTGTTTGGTGGATTTTTCGTCGAAATTATCCGTAGTCGGAGGCAGGAGAGGTATTGGATTTTTGCCATTATAAGAACCTTATGCGTAAAAGGATACACATTAAGCCACGGAGGAAATTACACGGGGATTAGGCTATCACTTTTAATAACCTCTTTCAGACACGAAGAAAAAGATCAAATTTTACTTCTGCGAACGATAGCTCTCTCTCTCTCTCTCTCTCTCTCTCTCCTGACTTCTGCCTATTATTGACATTAGGACCCAGATAGAGATATGTAAATGGAACATTTTTTACGGAAATTTCCTGCAGACTTACAGACGATCAGCTTGTCTACGCCAAAATCTGTCTTTAAAAATGTACTGTAGAGGAAAAAAGTCATAGGAGATACTCTTCTTGTGTAGGTATAAGAGGTGTGTGGGGGATGGGGGGAGGGGGGAGGGGATCATGCCACCAGGAGGTCTGAACAAAATCAGAGGGCTGTGTTTCAGATCAACCACCAAGCTATGTCAGTTAAATGAGCACATAAAAAAAAATCGTTGCCGAAACCTGGAAGCGCCCGAAGGGGCCTGGTGCTAGCGGCAATGGGTCATACTAAAGTCTGGGAACACTAAGAAACTGAGAAAATTTACGTGCTAGCGCAATGGGTCATACTAAAGTCTGGGAACACTAAGAAACTGAGAAAATTTACGTGCTAGCGGCAATGGGTCATACTAAAGTCGGGAACACTGAGAAACTGAGAAAATTTACGTGCTAGCGGCAATGGGTCATACTAAAGTCTGGGAACACTAAGAAACTGAGAAAATTTACGTGCTAGCGGCAATGGGTCATACTAAAGTCGGGAACACTGAGAAACTGAGAAAATTTAAGTGCTAGCGGCAATGGGTCATACTAAAGTCTGGGAACACTAAGAAACTGAGAAAATTTACGTGCTAGCGGCAATGGGTCATACTAAAGTCTGGGAACACTAAGAAACTGAGAAAATTTACGTGCTAGCGGCAATGGGTCATACTAAAGTCGGGAACACTGAGAAACTGAGAAAATTTACGTGCTAGCGGCAATGGGTCATACTAAAGTCTGGGAACACTAAGAAACAGAAAATTTACGTGCTAGCGGCAATGGGTCATATTAAAGTCTGGGAACACTAAGAAACAGAAAATTTACGTGCTAGCGGCAATGGGTCATACTAAAGTCTGGGAACACTAAGAAACAGAAAATTTACGTGCTAGCGGCAATGGGTCATACTAAAGTCTGGGAACACTAAGAAACAGAAAATTTACGTGCTAGCGGCAATGGGTCATACCAAAGTCTGGGAACACTAAGAAACTGAGAAAATTTACGTGAAGCGGGCAATGGGTCATACTAAAGTCTGGGAACACTAAGAAACAGAAAATTTACGTGCTAGCGGCAATGGGTCATACTAAAGTCTGGGAACACTAAGAAACAGAAAATTTACGTGCTAGCGGCAATGGGTCATACTAAAGTCTGGGAACACTAAGAAACTGAGAAAATTTACGTGCTAGCGGCAATGGGTCATACTAAAGTCTGGGAACACTGAGAAACTGAGAAAATTTACGTGCTAGCGGCAATGGGTCATACTAAAGTCTGGGAACACTGAGAAACTGAGAAAATTTACGTGCTAGCGGCAATGGGTCATACTAAAGTCTGGGAACACTAAGAAACAGAAAATTTACGTGCTAGCGGCAATGGGTCATACTAGTCTGGGAACACTAAGAAACTGAGAAAATTTACAATAAAGTCTGGGAACACTAAGAAACTGAGAGAATTCTCAATAAAGTCTGGGAACTCTAAGAAACAGAAAATTCACAGAAAAGTCTGGGAACACTAAGAAACCGAGAGAATTCACAGTAAAGTCTGGGAACACTAAGAAACTGAGATAATTCACAATAAAGTCTGGGAACACTAAGAAACTGAGAAAATTCACAATAAAGTCTGGGAATACCAATTAACTGAGAAAATTCACAATAACATCTGGGAACACTAAGAAACTGAGAACATTCACAATAAAGTCTGGGAACACCAAAAAACTGAGAGAATTCACAGTAAAGTCTGGGAACACTAAGAAACTGGGAAAATAAGTAGCAAAAAAAAAAAAGCTAATAATTAAAAATTATTCCATATTTCTTGTTATGATTTACAGACCCCTGTAAATCATATGATAATTATTTATGGACAGCTGAGTACAACAAAGTACTATACAAACTCTTTTTTTTATTTTCAGAGTAGACTATCTTCTGTGTCTGAATTCTGAGAAACTACTGATGTTGGATGTTACTGGCGGTAAGTAATCGTACTCTCTCACTTGTCTTCCTTGCATGTAATAAACGTTACAGAGTCAAATTTTTCTTTTATTTCATCCTGCTAATAAATGAAATTATGGATTAAATACAGATCTAAGAAAAATAAAAGAAAACAGGAGAATATTCAAGAATTAAGCTTGATTGAGCAGCAAAAAAAAAAAAACGAAAGAGAAAGACAGGTCAAAGCTTAAATCTTCTTCTGATTACAAAATACGAACTGCCTGGAATAGGACGAAAGAAGAGTTTTAAACCACCTCACTCAAAATAGAGACTTCGTAGAAAGAAAGGTGCCAAACACAGAGACTAGCTTACTTCTGCACCTTCCGCAAACAGGACAAGTCAATTTTGAATTTCTGTATATATTTTGACTGTCTCCAACTGATAAATTAACTCATTAATGTTTCTGTTAATGTACCTGATCTACTTATGTTCCAGCCTCCGTTGAGGCCAAAGTCTGCGGTTCAGCTGGGACCTGTCATCCATATGCCATACTGACTGATATTGCCCCATGAAGAAACTGATTAAGAGTTTTAGAAATTCAAGCCTGTTCCATCCCAAGAAAAGCAGTCATTGATTGATTGATTGATTATGTCTATTAAAACTGGCGTCACAACACCTGGGTTATTGACGCCGTGATAAATTTAAACAGAAAACTTAAAATAAATAAGTTGAAAAAGAATTTCATATAAAAATATCTAAAAATATATATGTATATAATCATACCTGCTCGAATATATTATCAATACTTACATATACTTCATATGGTGAGGAGGCCCGCCTCCCACAAAAATATTTAACTGCTCTATATTACAATCCTCACAGAGAATTGTAGCTAGAATAAAATCACTTTCTGTCACGACCCCAGGACAGGAACCTACGAGTATGTCTCAAATTCCCAAGGCTGGGACATTCGACCAGCAAATGTCTCACAGTCAAGGGCACAGTACAAATTTGGACTAAGACGCAACCATGATTTGATGACTCGTGTGGAACGGCATACCATAATGAACTTACTTCAACAGATAAAAGATACCAAGTTTCTGCTGGCCCCAAAAGGTGGTAGTGTCGTGAGTGCACACCAGGTGGTACACTGTAGGTATTACTAAAGGGTATTCGCAGCGTCCCTTCAGTCCCGAGCCGCATCCACTTTTTAGTCTTTTACTTTACTTACATTCCCCTTTCCATTCTTCAATCTTGCTGTCCAACACCTCTGACTGTTACTCCTCCGTGCAACTGAGGGTTCTCCCCAAGTTCCACCTTTATTTTATCTTGCCCCTCAACCACTCCCATTCCCTCTGCTCACTGTCTTAAGCGCTGAGTAGCTCTTCGTTGGGAGAGTCGGTAGAGCTGTGGACTAGCACTCGCTAGGCCCGAGTTCGAGTCTCCGGCCGGCTGATGAAGAGTTAGAGGAATTTATTTCTGGTGATAGAAATTCATTTTCGCTATAATGTGGTTCCGATGCCACAATAAGATAGGTTCCGTTGCTAAGCAACCAATTGGTTCTAGCCACGTAAAATAAGTTCATCCTTCGGGCCAGCCCTAGAGAGCTGTTAATCAGCTCAGTGGTCTGGTAAAACTAAGGTATATATAATTAACTTTAAGCGCTGAGTGGCCAAATGCCCGGGTACAAGCTTAACAGCCAAAATTTCATAAATCAAATCATTCTGATAACGTCAGAATTATGTGACCAGGAATTTCTTTGTTTCAATGGAAGATCACTAACACTTAAAAACCTGCTACTCTGCATATGCTATATAACATTCCCTACAATAACGCTTTGAAATCTGAAACAACATTCATTGTATTGTCACAGGATGTAAGACAGCGGATGGACCATTAGCTGATTTTTTAAAGTCGGGGTGAGATATGCGGCCATCCAGGTCTTTTGAGTTTAATATTGGACATGGAAAAACTACATTAAGGTCTACCTAACACTGTTTCAGCACCATACTTGGTTCTGAATTGATATACTTTGTTTTTTTCACAGCACTTTTAGCACTTGGGCCTAAGAAGCCAACTGATTTAACACTGGAACCCAGTAGTGTTTATCATGTAACTGAGGCACTACGTGTAAAATTTTCACTGCCATTGCTGTAAAACAATCGTAGGCAGGAGGCTGATTGGTTTGGTGTGAAAACTGGATGCGACAAGGGTGTGCTATGTCTCCAGATCTATTCATTACTTTTCTGCATTGCTTAATGCGAGAAGTTAGAGAAAGGACAGGGAACGTATGTGCAAAGCTGTAAGATAACAATAAGAAGATGGGTCGTGAATGAACGTGGTATATCTGATTTTCAAAGATGAAACAATATAGACTGAGGATAGTGAAGAGAATCTGCGACGACTGACGCATTGCATGATACAATGTTGATTGGGTATAGTGGAGAGAATCCGCAACGGCTGGAGCATTAGATGATACAATGCTGATTGGGTACAATGAAGAGAATCCGCAACGACTGGAGCATTAGATGCTACAATATTGTCTGGGAATAGTACAAAGAATTTGCAACTAGTATATTACTTCGAAGGGGTTCGCAAGAGAAGTGACGGGATGTGAACAAATGAGAGGTTATGAGGCTAAATGAGAAGCAGAAAAAAAAAAAAAAAAAAAAAAAAAAAATATATATATATATAGTATATATATATATATATATATATATATATATATATATATATATATATATATATATATATATATATATATATATATATATATATATATATATATATATATATATAGCTTAGTGTAAGGATCCAGGAGTCAATCCATATTTAAAATCATCAAAGAAAGGCAGAGGACACACAGATATACAGGCTCAATTTATTCCAACGTTTCGTAATTATCAAATTAATTACAAAGAATTTTATTTTTCATTTTAACAGCCCTGATGATGTAATTAATTTGATAATTACGAAACGTTCGAATAAAGT
>NC_089756.1:25105517-25113017 GCF_040412425.1 Macrobrachium rosenbergii | reverse complement strand
GAGATCATTGTATTTACATATAACACACCACATATATATATATATATATATATATATATATATATATATATATATATATATATATATATATATATATAATACATATATATATATATATACATATATATATACCCGAGTATATATATAATGTGTGTGTGCGTATGTATGCATGCACAGAGACAATGTGAATCTAACAACCATTACTGTTGGTTTCTTTATTGTTCTTCATTTCCGTTCAAGGTTTTAAAGTGGCAAGCACATTCAGAAAGTGTAATGGCTATTATGAGCCACAAAAAAATGAAAATATATGATTATCAAAAAAATGGTATCACATGAAACTTAGTGCATACCAATAATAAAAAAAAAAAAGCATACATGGGAGAAGATACCTGACAAACATCAGTGAAATCGACCAAGCACAGATCTAAGACATAACTGCAGCATTTAATACTAAGACGCAAAATGGATACCAGGAAATTTTCACAGCGACCCCGGTACAATTATTCAGTATGATTGCCACTATCATACAATAAAATACGATGTGAATACTCAGGAATGGTATAGTTTCTAAACAAGTAGAAAATGTGCCGAAGTTTCTTGGTGCAATCGAGTTTTCTGCGCAGCATATAATGCTGAATGAAAACTCTCAGCCACGGCCCATGAAACTCTCAGCAGCGACCCTGTGTTGTTGGTACCTATAGCGGTGCCAGACGCACGATCATGGTTAACTTTAACCTTAAATAAAATAAAAACTACTGAGGCTAGATGGCTGCAATTTGATGATTGGAGGGAGGACGATCTACAGAGCAATTTGCAGCCCTCTAGACTCAGTAGTTTTTAAGATCTGAGGGCGGACAGAAAAAGTGCTGACGGACAGACATACTGTATAGTCATCTCAATAGTTTTCTTTTACAGAAAACTAAAATGACAAAAATTCCGTTCTCCCATTTAATTGCTGAATGCAGATGGTATACTACAAGAATGAATAATGAAGAAAGCCTTCATTATTCGCATTATTTTTCCCACAGTGAATTAGGATAGTACCCAAATTAGCTGTGACGCGTAATCTCCTGGTAAAACTGAGGGGGATTCCAGTGACTGAGAGAGAGAGAGAGAGAGAGAGAGAGAGAGAGAGAGAGAGAGAGAGAGAGAGAGATTAGACACAAATCCCAGAAGACGACAACAAAGGCAATGCAGCCGCAAGGCAAAAACAAGCAGAAGAAGAATCCAGGACATTGCTTGATGTTAAAAAAAAAACCGGTGGCGTACTGATAAGCCACAAATAACGAATCACTGATCGCTGCTACATCTTCCTGTGTATAAGGTGACTGTACTCATGGGTGCTGATGTCATATCAATAATCATCACCATTGCTAAAACCATCAACAGAAGTCTGGATAAGGTCCTAAGGCTCGCATGTTACAGTCCTGAACAGTAAGGAAATGGTCTCTACGTTTACAATGGAAGCAGCCTCCTTGTCACCTACAAACAGCTTATTTATTAGATATATAATGTAGCCACGGGATCTACTTGCAGCCATGATTGCAAGCACGTGTATGATTGCAGTCGCAGAAGGTGTTTCCTGTATTCGTGATACATTCTTCATCAGTAGTATCAATGGAGAGAAATTCAGTACCTTTGTTTTCCATGAAAGGTCTGCCCTTGACTTCATGATAAGAGTATGGATACGCGTCCCCTTTTGCTCGATGTACACATAACCTTGGTTGGCTGAAAGCCCACCGATATCGCAGGATGTCTGAATGCTGAAGGAGAGCGTAGTGAGTTCTAGAAATGTTTGGTTTGGTCTGGTTGCGTCTCTCAGTGTGAGGTGGGCGTTCATTCATTGTCAACAAGGAACTAGGCTGGATCCAGCATCTCTCAAGTGGCCGTGAGTTTCAGGAGCTCATGGCAGAAGAGGGGATTTATAGAAAAAATACAGATATTTAATGAGACTCCTGCTAACAAGAAGAATAATTAACAGAAGTGGGGTTTTACCATAAAATGGGATAGGGCACAACTTTCAAAATATAAAAAAGGTACAAAAGGTTGCTCTTGTGACCTGTACTAATGAGTGTTTCTCAGTCTCCAGCCTCAAACTGACTTCTTCTCTGGCAATGCAATAAGGTCCAGCTCCAAACCTAGAGCGAAGGAACTGATAATCAACTTCGTAAGTAAACTTACAACCAGTAGTGAAGTACGAATCCATGAAAGCCACCTATGTTGGCCACGAAACCACAACTTTTAAAATACGTCTAAGATACCAGAAAAACCAAAGTGGAAACATCCAGCTCCTTACAGGACACATTAATGAAGATCTGAAACAGACTAACCGACACGAAAGACCGAAATTGTCCTGAGCCAAAACTAACTTGTGATAACAGAGACTACTGCAGCCTCTCTACAAAAGCCAATAATTACCGCAATAACATGACCCTCTGAGTGATTTTTGACATCCCGATAAACTTCAGAAGATCAAACTCTTTCACTCAGTTGGCCTTTTGGTCCATTGTAACGCATAACAAGTAAAAAATGCGCCGAAGTTTCTTCGGCGCTATCGGGTTTTCTGTACAGTAGCCACCGGAAATAGATCTCTCTTTTGGTGGTCTCGGTATAATGCTGCATGAGCCGCCGGCCATAAAACTTTAACCACGGGTTGGTGGTGGCCTGTCCTATATCGTTGCCAGATGCACGACTATGGCTAACTTTAACCTTAAATAAAATCAAAACTACTGAGGCTAGAGGGCTGCAATTTCTTATGTTTGATGATTGGAGGGTAGGTGATCAATGTACCAATTTGCAGCCCTCTAGCCTCAGTAGTATTTAAGATCTGGGGGCAGACAGAAAAAGTGCGGACAGAAAAAAGTGCGGACGGACAGAAAAAGCCGGCACAACGGTTTTCTTTTACAGAAAACTAAAAAGAGACCTTAGGTCTTCCGATTAACAGTCATGCAAAGTTGGGTCTCAGTGGAACCTAGTACAGAGATGGAAATCAGCGGAATCCAGACCACGCCACGGTGGGAATATATCTCAGTGACAATCTGTGGGGATATGGGCAGGGATACCAACTTGTCCCTACAATCAACGTTTATAAACTTGAAGAGCACCTTAGGCGTCTGGTGTGAGCTGCGATCAATCACAGGAAAATCAAGAGTAAAGTGGAGGAATGATCAATCTTCAAAACCAATTTAGGCCTATTCTTACCATCAAAAATGGCGGTAATATAAGAGAGGATCAGGAGGTTATGTACTGTCCGGAGGCTTGGGATAAAGTACCTTCACTTAAGGACTCATATAGAGGACAGTGGGACAGGGGCTAGTCCCGGGCTGGATGAATGCACGGAGGTCATTGCCTGTAAACTATTTCCTTTGCATCCAGACAAATTGTAAGATTTTCCTCACAGCTGGTCAGTTACTAGAAGGGGTAATCAGCTAGTGAATCAGAGCTCTAATTACCCAAAACCCACCAAATAGTCAGTAAAATTAACTAGTGGAGGCACTCGATAGGTAATCAGGAAGTTGGATATTCCTTCATGTTATACTAACAAATAATTAAATAAACATTCAGAAATAATTATAAAACACCACAGTTTTCATTGATGATCACAGTGTTCTCGTAAGTAAATTTAATTCATATATCTATTAGAGAAATTATGATAATAAAAATTCGCTACCAACGCTTATAAAACAAAACCAATGGCTATAATAAATCGTTCTATTTACAAAATATAAGATACAGTAAAATGTACAATGCAAATGAGAATTGAAAACGGGCGTTTTAAATCCGTAGGGTTTTTACCCTCCTATCCCAAACTCTGAATAGCACCAACTCCGGTTGAGACGAAGCCCCTGGTCAAAAATCATAGCTGTTCGACGCCAGCTTCTTGAAATCATTCAATCAACCAGAAGCCCAAATTCCCGCTTGTTTTCTTCTTCTGTTTCCCTTGACACCATTCTTCGTCATATATTTTCTGAACAGTGAGATCCAGCATGGCGGTATTTCAAGACTGCACTACGGTAACTTCAATATTTTCGTCCAGGTATGTTGTTAATATTATTATGGCTATTGTTGCTAATTAATAATAGCTACTGATAAGGATATCATCATCAATGGTAGGTGTAGTAGTGCTGTAGTACTGGTACTAAGAATGGGTAAGCATTCGCATGACCAAAAAGCCTTCTCGTAGTCGGTGACCCTGGTGACTGTAACGCCAAATAACCAAAATTCAGTCAATTAATCGTATGGAATAATGTGCAAAACGCCTCTGACTCGCGACGAAAAGCTCCGCGGAATATAATACATTTAAGAGGAAAAGAAGGTAAGTAACAAATAAAAAACAAATAAAAAAAACAAATAATAATGATGATTGAAGTACGAACGATTTTGCCACTGATTTTACTGTATACTCTCTATTATTACCCGTATTATTGTTTTATTACAGTAATTACAAATGAAACTGCTTAAATGTATTACAATTACCTATTTCATATGGGAATAATGACAGTCATCAGTGGTGCTGCTGTTGTTGTCAGTTATTGACTCCCTAACAGTGGTTGTTTTACCTCATTCAGACAGCCTTACAGAGAGGGAGAGGGAGAGAGAGAGAGAGAGAGAGAGAGAGAGAGAGAGAGAGAGAGAGAGAGAGAGAGAGAGAGAGAGAGATGACTGATATTGAGAAGGAAAAAAAACGAATATATGTCTTCTAGAGAGAGAGAGAGAGAGAGAGAGAGAGAGAGAGAGAGAGAGAGAGAGAGAGAGAGAGAGAGAGATATGGTTGATATTGAGAAGGAAAAAAACGAATATATATCTTCTAGAGAGAGAGAGAGAGAGAGAGAGAGAGAGAGAGAGAGAGAGAGAGAGAGAGAGAGAGAGATATGGTTGATATTGAGAAGGAAAACGAAATATATTCTAGGAAGAGAGAGAGAGAGAGAAAACCGGTCACACCGACAGTTACAAATAATCACAGGAAATGTGACCGGAACTTGATCCAATATGCAAATTGGACCCCCTTCTCACAACGTCTCTCTCTCTCTCTCTCTCTCTCTCTCTCTCTCTCTCTCTCTCTCGTGGCCCACTCCTACCCACGGCCATCCTCCTCCTTATGCCTCTTGCCCCTATCTTCGTATCTCACGGCCGATCCCAGACCAGCCTACTGGCGAGGCATGTCTCCTCACTATCGCCGTGGTCAAAAAGATGCTTTTCAGCTGTAGTGGTCCATATTTGATTATACACAGGTAATTAGCCTTCCCCCAACCCACCATCCCTCTCACTCTCTCCCTCTCTCTCTCTCTCATAAATGATATTAAGTCTCTCTCTCTCTCTCTCTCTCTCCCTCTCTCTCTCTCTCTCTCTCTCTCTCTCTCATCTATCTATCTAAATTTATATGTATGTATAATTAGACAGACAGATAGATAGATAAATAGATAGACAGATAGATAGAAATACAAACACACACATTTTATATGTGTATATATATATATATATATATATATATATATATATATATATATATATATATATATATATATATATAATGCATGAAATAAATTAGTCTTCTCTCTCTCTCTCTCTCTCTCCACAAGGAATGTTTTTCTGTCTGTCTCTCCGCGGATCTGTTTCCTTCTATGTATATTAAACAGAGGTCTATCTCTATCTTTATAACTCTTTATGACCATAGCCGTTGCGATGCCAGATCACGTGAAAAAGTCAAAATAAATCTACCCAAGCTTGAAGATATCCTGCGTATTATGTCAAGAACACAGCTGTATTGTCACTAGGTTGAAATCAAACTCCTGGGATCTTTCCTAGATAGCGACCCCCAAGTGTTTTCGGGGGTCGTTATCTAGGACTAATACTTCATGGGGGTCATCATCTGTATATTTACAGTCTTTTGTTTATGTTTTTGCGGTCATCCCCAACAACGGGCTTGTACTAAACACGCCGCGAAGGTGGGTACATACCGGGTTAAAACCCTTGGGGGTCACTATCTAGGAAAGATCCAACTCCTGATCGCCATCTCACTCAGAAAAATTTCTGTTATTACAATTTCAACTCCACTGTGAATTTCTCAGTTTAACTCGTTTTGCGAAGCGACTTCAGGGTATCGGGTACTTGAGCCACGGTGGTCCACAGGGGTGAAGGATTGAGAGAGGAAGAACTGAAGAAAGCGATGCCTTTAAAGAAAACGGAACGTTACATTTGGAGGGGGAACTAAATACAGAACTTCCTTCCAGAGAGTTAAGGGTATACGGAAGGTGATCTGTTCCATTTCGATGGACACAATTATTCGATGGTACAGCTCTGAAAACTCTCATACAACAGCTTTTTTTCTCAAGGACAAGATGGAAGAAGTTGGAAGCGGGAAAAAGAATGAAAATTATGTGGTTTAGATGAATAACATTCGGTGCTAACTAAGAAAATACAAATTCGAAGGAATTCACTAGTATTTCACAGACAATTTTAACAGTCTCCTCACTGTGGAAAATAAGGATACATTCACACAATGTAGGCCTAGTTATGTATTAAATACCTCATCTAATTTTATCACTTTGAATGTTTAGAGAACTGCGCAAATTAACAGTTTCCGGAAAGCTAGAATCCAAAATGAAGTAATGCTTACGATATATCAAGAACAAAAAACAGTGAAATTACCATTAATCTTCAACAGTAGCTGTCCGTATTTATGATTCAATTGACTTATATATCTGAATGGATGCGTTTGTACCGAATAACATATGCCTATATGTTGGGTTTCTATATATTCTTTCAGTAGATACAAGTGTGTGCAGTCTGGAATGTGTAACGAATATTAGTATTTGTGTCTGGGTCACAATATGCCTCTTATAATAGTTGTAAATATATAATTTCCTGTATGTATCACGAATGCGTCTGTGTTTATGTATTTTTGGGTTATTATACATACATACACACACGTATATGTACTATGTATAAAATCTACATATATGTATATATATATATATATATATATATATATATATATATATATATATATATATATATATATATATATATATATATTGTATAACTGAATCACGAAAATATGGAACGTGGTGAGTATAAAAATAAAGACAAAATCTACAAAGGAAAGAGAAACGCTGGAGTGCTGCGAGGCCTTTCGACTGTCGTCCTTTACTTAGCAAACTGAAGAAATATAAAACTAAGTTTACAAAGAAAGCTCATAGAAATGACAGATGGGGATTACAGAGGTACATATTTTTTCCAGCGTTTCCCTTTCCTTCGTGGATTTTGTCTTTATATATATATTAATATATTTATGTATATATATATATATATATATATATATATATATATATATATATATATATATATATATATATATGTATATATCGCTCCATCATTACAAGACTGTCGTAACTCCAAAATCTTGATTTTTCAGGAGAAGGTTTTTTAAAGTTTCAAAGTCCTATAACTGCACCGAGATTTTGATTTACTTAAAATTTTCCCAGCGCCATCTCTCGGCCA
>NC_089756.1:25073017-25100517 GCF_040412425.1 Macrobrachium rosenbergii | reverse complement strand
GTGGCGTAGAGGTAATGGTATGGTCTGAGATACCGAATACAAGGTTATGTATATTCATGTACTAAGATTCTGTACTTGGTCATGATGACATTGATTGTATTATATATATATATATATATATATATATATATATATATATATATATATATATATATATGCATACATACATACATACACACACACACACATATATATTATATAAATATATGTGTGTATATATGTGTATATATGTATACATATATATATATATATATATATGTTATATAGTATATATAGTATATATATGTATATATATATAATATAATATATATATATATATATATATATATATATATATATATATATATATATATATATATATATATATATATATTCCAAGGTTACACAAAAGACAAAAAAATAGCAAAGAATGCTTTACATAGTAGGTATGATTTTGGGAGATTTAATTAAAAATTGCCCAAATTTTCGTCTCATCGGCAAGTAGCCAAAAAGTGCATAAACAAACGCATCTGCCATTCCAGTGTCCCCAAGATCCTTGCAATCGACACTACAGGCACCAATTACAAATGATACTACGAAAACAGAAAAAATGGCGCCGAAGTGTCTTCGGCGCAATCGAGTTTTCTGTATAGCCGCTACAGCGTATATCAAGGCCACCGAAAATAGATGTATCATTCGGTAGTCTCGGTATAATGGTATATGAGCCGCGGCCTATGAAGCTTTAACCACGGCCTGATGGTGGCCTATCCTATATCGTTGCCAGAAGCACGTCTATGGCTAACTTTATTCTATCTTTCGGTGGACTTAGTATGATGTTGTATGAGCCGCGGCCCATGGAACTTTAACCACGGCCCGGTGGTGGGATATCCTATATCGTTGCCAGAAGCACGACTATGGCTAACTCTAACCTTAAATAAAATAAAAAAAAAAACTACTAAGGCTAGGGGGCTGCAATGTTGTATGTTTGATGATTGGAGGGTGGATGATCAACATACCAATTTTCAGCCGTCTAGCCTCAGTAGTCTAGTTTTTAAGATCTGAGGGCGGACAGAAAAAGTGCGGACAGAAAAAAAAGCAGACAGAATAAAGTACGGAAGACAGACAAAGCCAGCCCATTAGTTTTCTTTTACAGAAAACTAAAAAGAGCGGTAAGTTGAACACTGGAGTAACGTTCCTTTCTTGAAAAACGTTAATGACATTTGTAACAAACTGTAGAAGATTGATGCAGGTGGCAAGGCGTTGTACTGAGGCCCGAAAATAAAGTTATTTAAGTTACAAAAGGCACCACTGATTACAGAAATGATGGCCATTGCGATATCTGGAGCACAGCCTCACACTATCATTTCCGTAAACACAATCACAATACCAGATGCTGAATTCCAATCCAGTGCATCACAATAACTGCAGTTATCGACCTCAGAGAGTAACACCGCTAGTACAATACAATGCCTTTCGCACCTACATAACCTCTCGCAGTTAATTGCCAGAGATTTAACTCCCGGTAAGCGAACCTTCTCAGGCGATTCTCGGTGAAACCACAGTAGCATGTGCAAGCAATTTCCGGCTCGGCGGGAGGCTGCTATTTCACGTAGAAAGAGCAATTTCGACCTAGCATTAGGAAGAAGCTCCAGGTATGGCGGCTAAGCAGTTTTAATGAACAACTTTCCTGTTAAGGTCGCCGTGCGGTGGTTGGTTTCGCCAGCTAATTGATTGCTGCGAAATCACAAGACAAGAAAATTACTTTTCCAGCCGCGCTCAGACTTGAGCTGGCGGTGCCACTGACGAGAACACGATAATGTCGGTCACAGGGTAATAAGCAAGGCGGAGATTACTTCGTATCATGTCGTATAATGGAGGCGGTGATAATTGCTATCTTGCGCAGAGGAGCGATCGGTCTCTCACAGCCGCACCGTGATGCGTCCCAAGGATCCCCTTAAGTGGCAATATTCAATTACGGTTTTTATTTTTGCAATGCCAGATACGACGCTGCTTGGAAACGATCCTTCAAAGTTCATACTATCTTTACCTGCTGTGTCCAGCGACACATTAAAATATCTTTCTCATTCGAAGCTCGAGGGGTTCCAATTTCTGGAGGCTTAAGAACCTCAGTTCATAATGGGTTGTTTGACAGCTTCTAAAAGACAAATAGGAACACTTCTTGATAACAGATATGTTGCACTTTAGAAAGAATGAACCTTAATGCCTCATCTTACATTCACTCTGTAATTTTCAACGTTCACTCATTGCTTTTTTCTAGCTACTACCCAACATTGCGGCTCTTTCGCTAGTTCCGATTTCCTGACCCCTGCAACCTCCACCTTTCAAGAAGCAGGTCTACCACTTCTCCTTCCTCTTCATTATTCTTTCGTGCAAAGGTGAAATAAGACATCTGTATGACTGCAAACGTTATTTTCCTTATACAATACAGCTTATATACTCTGGAGTTTGACAGCCGCTGTTTCACTGACTAGATATCGGTCAAGCACCCACACACAATATAATATATGCATATATATGTATATGTATATATATATATATATATATATATATATATATATATATATATATATATATATATATATATATGTATATATAGTGTGCATGTGTGTGTGGGTGCTTGTTGGTATCCTAAAATGAAGTATATTGTCAAACTTGAGAGTATATATATATATATATACATATATATATATATATATATATATATATATATATATATATATATATATATTTTTTTTTTTTATTTATATATAGTGTGTGTGTGTGTACAACGAATAACTTTTATCAAAATCAAATGATATACATTTGTATTATAGAAATAAAAACCAGTAGAGTCAAAGATATTACAGCCGAGTTAAATTTATATACAACATGAAATCTCCTTCGTTCAAAGCACAAGTATCGATAAACATAATCCCGGGCGCTAAGGGGACAAAACATACAATCCTAAGTTACGCAGTCATCAGTTTATGAGATACGTATTTTCTGAACACTGTCCTATGAGGAAGAATGCCTGCCAGGGGTGGGGGGTGGAGGGGCTGGGTTTATGGGGACTTGCAAACAATTTAGACCCCACTCCCCCAACCCCCTCCAGTCCTTCTCAGCTGATGTCTTTACCGTGTGACGTCAATTTATGATCGCATAAACCAACTCGCCAACAACAGTGGATCATAAAATGAGAACTGACTTGACGAAAGCAGCAAGGTGGGCCACCCCTCTACACCTCCGTCCCAAGGCATTCCTGAAATCACTGCACGTGGCAAATATGCAGAGGTATCTATTGATTAACCGGTGGGTATCAAGTTAATAAAGAGAACTTGCATGCCATAAGAATCCAAAAATGGACATTGCTTATTTAAACATTCTTCGATGGATTGTCACTATTCAGTCTAGGCTGAGCAACAAAAAGAAGTAGAGCAAATTAAACGATCTCGCAACAGGAAACGATTTCCGACTTGCAGATGAACCTCACTGGTCATTCCAGGTTGATTAACCAATGGGAGGCATCCGTATTCGAAGTCTCACTCATAAAAATGATTTTATTTTCAACTGGAATCTCATTGGTCTGTTCAGACGGATTAACCAATGGGAGCGCGGTGTTTTCTCGAAGTTGCTTGGGAGTTCCCTGTAACAAAGGTCTCATCTTACCGGTTTAAAGACTCCCCGGAGGTAGAGCATCGCAATAAATATTACCCGAGAAGCTTTCAGACTCGAAAAATATTTCGTATTGGCTCTCTGCTTTAATGGTCGCTGTAACTCCAAGTAGGACGGTTAATGAATCTTCTCTCTCTCTCTCTCTCTCTCTCTCTCTCTCTCTCTCTCTCTGTAGACATTTATTATTTATGTGGTAGCATGTGTGTGTGTGTGTTACATAGATATAAACATATCATTGAACTCCGTGTTAACTCTTCTCACTCTCACGTATATACTTAACTATACATATGCATCTTAACTATACATATACATACGTGTGTGTATGCGTGTTTCTCGCTAACTGTGAACTTTACATCTTTACATTTTCAATTATATACTCCTAAACAATTCGTTTATGTTTAATTCACTATACCTTGGGAATAACTCGCACCTAAATGGAATAATACATACATAAATACATTTCAGTTTATATATATATATATATATATATATATATATATATATATATATATATATGTGTGTGTGTGTGTGTGTGTGTGTGTGTTTGTGTGTGTGTATATTTACTTGAGAAAGGTAACTACACGTAGTTAGGGAAGTGGTAATAGGTTCCTTAAAGTGGAGAAGTTACAGTACCACTGAAACCTCTCTGTCTCAGCAGCACCGATATGAATAATACCATGAAGAAGATTACTCCCGTCTTGCAGTAAAAGGAATAGTAGATCTCTACTATTAACTAGGAGCATCTTGACATCCCATGAGAGCGTGCATGCTACTCGAAAAAAAGAAAAGAAGTATACCACCCCTATTTGTAAACCATTCCTCATAATTAAGACCGCATATAAACTTCTCCGTGACTATAGGCAAAATGTACAAATTTTTTTTTTTATAGTACCCTTATCTATTGCTAAGCTTCATGCAGATGTAAAAAGACATGCAAAATTTTACAGAGCGTAAACCTTACTATTCTTAATAGCATCTGCAACCTGGATATGACCAACAAATTCCAGTCTTACCAATTTAAACCTTTTAGCGAGTAAAGGCATTCTTATTTTTTAATGTACAAAACCCACCAACTCCATCCTTTGCATAAGGATGCAAAATCATTCCGTATACCAATTGAAGCAATTCTATGGAAAGTTCCCGGTAAACTTCCACAGACCCGAATGCCAACACGTGGCAGATAAAACAAACATGTGAAAATAAAATCCGGCAACAAAACAGCTCTAAGTCTTAGAAAATCTTTGGTAATGAGAGGAATATTGAGGTGTACATGGTTCCTGAAGGGTACATGAACGACCATCCTCCTGATGATGGTAAGAACTAAATTATGTTATTGTGCACCTGGTTCAGTCCTCGCAAATACCGAAGTACAACGAAGCTAATGGTCTGACGAGTTTCATAAACATTAGTCTAATAACTAGCTTCTCCCTAAATATCATGGAGTCTTGTCTCGCCGGTCTTTGACAGTAGTGGGTTTCAGATCTGTCCATCTTCCATTGAGGAATGAAGGGGAAGTGAGGGTAGGGGGTGGGTGGTGGGGATGGAGACCACCAATCACCCTCCAGCGGAAAACAATCCAGATATACGTACCTGAGTAATGGCCTTCTTAGTGGTCCACGTGTGAGGACTTCTTGAATCTTGATTCTCAGCCGGCGGTTCTCTGTTCTGACGAGTTCCTAGCCAAGGCCTTCGAGACACCTGCGAGAAGTATTCAGTGTTAGTGGAGATTTTGTTCTCCTTTAGATAATGTTCACGTAGGGTGGAAGTATGGTTTTCCATAAGTGCTCCGATACGATTTCATGGTGTTTTGTGATGCAGAGCGTACTTCAAATTGTATGGAAAGCAGGAGATTAGGGGCACCTTGCGCAGTGCATTAATACACACATAGACACATATATATAGTTATTATATATGTGGTTTCTAATAGTTATTAATGATTTTCAACTTCTTCGAATTTGCATGCTTAAGAATTCGAGAAGTTAAGAGGGCATTGTGGCTATTAGAATTACATATGTGTCTGGTTAAAGTGACCAGTAGATTCTACATATATATTATTTGAATATATATATATTATATATTAATATATATATATATATATATATATATATATATATATATATATATATATATATATATATATATATATATATATATATATATATATATATATATATATAAACATATACATATACCTGTATATAATAATAATAATAATAATAATACACAAAACGAAATGTTTGGCCACAGTTTCTAAAGCACTGAAATGAATTGAACTTATAAATGACAAATGAATTACAATAGAACTTAATAAAAGACACTCCATAACCTTTTCTAACCAGGGGACGAGTCCGTCTGTTGCATGTTCGTTGACATTTTGCCTTCGTAAATAATGCAAAGGGGAAATGATATCCTGTAAACAGCTTCGTCGTCAGCGTAAAGGAAATGTCCATTGTGCTCACCTTAATTACCATTATAATACTAAATTCATTGAAATCCCCGGAGGAAACTCTTTTTAATCCTCATACAGTGACTGCGTTCACCCGCATGATATCAGAGCTCGATCCCACGTGGGAGAATCGATAGGGCCTATTTTTTCGGGAAATTTATTGCGCGTCTTGCGACCTAAGGAAAGCTAATTGTGCTTCGTCTGACATAAGTAATATATTATAAACACGGCGGGCAATTGACTATGGTGGGTCGCAGTCAGGTTACAGAAGGGCACCGAGCTAGCGATCTTTTCCCTAAAGGACTTACTGAGAGATATCTCTAAGGGGAAAAGGCGCACCGAAAAATTTATACACTAACAGAATATCAAGAACGCCCGCAGTGGAAACAGCAATGACTTCAACCGCACGAACAATCCATCGCAAATTCGGCTAACACGGTTCGATACAGGTATCAATACAGGTATCAATAAATCTATTTCGCCCCCTCCTTCCCGCTCCCCCAGCTTCGAAGAGATCTCCGATTACAGACCTAAGAACTGAACGCGAAAACTCCCCCACCTCGCAAATGAGGAATGGGCAAATGCAACGAGGGTGGAAATTGTGCAGGAAATGAGGGGTTGCAGAGCGGATGGAGCACAAAACCCAGAAGAACCCGCCATGGGAAGAGAGAGAATATCGGAAGCCATTATGATCAGAAGTGGATAAGTATAGAGGATAACCGTGCGTCAAATAAGCAGAAGAACCCGAAAACATTACGGCAGGCAACCACCATTATTGATTCAAATTGTTGATATAGGATGTCAAGGTGGTTTGGGGACGGGAAGCAAACGTCACTGTTGCTTGCGAAAGATTGAGGCAATGAGTGATTTCTGGGTGAAGTAGGATGGGTGATATGCGATTATCATCATTACCAGGTTGTTAATGGGAAGTGAGCGGACTTTTGAGAGCTCCCTTTATAGACTTAAATATGTTTTGACGAAACTTATTGTGTGGATTTCACGCATCATTATCATTAATAATGGTAGTAGTAGTAGTAGTAGTAGTAGTAGTAGTAGTAGTAACTTTTCTTGTAAGTCTTTTGACTTGGACCCTAAAAATGAAATGAATTAAGTAAATTACTGTCATAAAAAAGCTTAACCAAACGAATAACCACATTCCTAGGCTCTTACGGGACCGGCCAGGAAGAAAAATGAAAGAAATAGGACAACTAGGCGGCCAAATTCCAAAGGGTATGCTACAAAGAACCTTGAGTTACGTCCACAGTGCCCCGTGCCCGGCATGCTGTAGGTCAAGGTCTAGACCTTGCTGTAGGTTGTATCCTAAGAACTGTGAAGTGCAAATTATTTTACAGCTTTTGATATGTATAGAGGCGTCGTCGAGAGAGCAAATTATAAACGCAATGATGGTGTCACACGGCAATTCATGAATATAACGGTGTCTCACGAGTATGATATAGAACGTAAACGAACTTTTTAAACGTAAAGGCTACGTCATAAATGTTATGGCTGTGTCACACGAACTTTTTAAACGCAAAAGCTACGTCATAATTGTTATGGCCGTGTCACACGAACTTTTTAAACGCAAAGGCTACGTCATAAGTGTTATGGCTGTGTCACACGAGCTTTTTAAACGCAAACGCCATGTCATAAATATTATGGTCGTGTCACACGAGCTTTTTAAACGCAAAGGCCATGTCATAAATATTATGGTCGTGTCACACGAGCACGTCATGAATGAAAATGCCGTTTCACACAAGCACACCAAAACCACAAAGTCGTCGTCGCAGGAGCAATTTTATGGCATCTTTTTACTACTAAGCAACCAATAAATTTCCTACACTGATGGGAACTGAAGCTCGCCAGCCAGTAAAACAGTTAAGATTCCTCCCAGTGGAATGGAATATAGAGTTTAGGCCGCAGGCCAAGCACTGGGACCTATGCGGTCATTCAGCGCTGGAAAGGAAATTGAGAGTAGGTAGGTTTGAAAGTGTAACAGGAAGAAAACCTCGCAATTGGCCTATGAAATAATTGTTAGGAGAGGGTGGATAGCAAGATGGAAGAAAGATAATATGAATGGAGGTACAGTAAAAGGAATGAAAGGGGTTGCAGCTAGGGGCCGAAGGAATCCTGCAAAGAACCTTTAGTAGTGCCTACATTGCACCGCGTTGCGGTGCAATGACGGCGCTACGGGGGGTTCCTCCCAGTGAGGCACATTAAAAGTACTAAATGAATATTTTCCTAACCTTTTTTTTTAATGTGCATTAATATTATGTAACGATAAGCCCGAGGCCCTGAGGAAATTGCATATGCCACGATGAAGCATTGGCCATAAAGAGTACAGTACCTCTGCATAATATTTACTATGGTGCAGGTTAAAAGGCTATAGCTACTTCATAAATATATTAAATGGGTCTAATCTTTTCTTCCTCCTTTTATTCTTTTTTATTATTATTATTATTATTATTATTATTATTATTATTATTATTATTATTATTATTATTATTATTATCATCATCTAGCTGCCTAACTCCCTCCTGTACCTTATTAGTTCGACCTTGTTTAATACAGTCTTAACTTCTATCAAACTAAACACTACATAATAATTTTATAGAAGGTGTTTTTTTTAAAGGTATTTGTTTCCCTATGGTATCTGTTTCAAATCTTACTGTAAGGACACACAATTAATCAGAAAAAGATTGTAGCTAACATTAAAAGATTTTTCGCGATTGAAATCACGAATACAGAATATTACATACAGTAACTTTGCGTCTTGGCTCATACGTCATCTACATTAATCATGGAGGACCATTTCTCACTAACTGATTTATAGATGTTGAATAATTATAAAACACTTGAAAAGTAAGCAATATTTTGGACGAAACTTCATAACATAAATACATCAATATGCGATATGAATACTACAGTATAGCATTACATGCAAAAAGCTTTTCGGGACTTAGAATGGTGTCTTGACTGTTTGTAGAATCAATTATAAAACTTAAAAATAATTGAGTAACACTCGAAAACTGAAGTGAAAATTACAGTTTAAGAAGGTTCAAATTACTACAGTATAGCATTACATGCAAAAAGCTTTTCGAGACTCAGAATGGTGTACTGACTGTTTGATCTACGGATGTATTAAACCATGAGAATTGATTCATCAAAGAATATTAAAATAGAGTAAGATTAGCTGAAAAAAATTCACGTTATTCTTTGCAAGCCCAAACTAAGTGACACGACTTACCACCATTAAAAGCCAAGGAAGGTCTACAAGAACTTCGCAAGTCTGATTTGTTGCTAATATGCAATTGAAGTCTCTCCTTGTCGATGATCCGGTTGCAAAGACGTTCACGAGCAATAAATGCCTTTTTAGCTTTCCGTAAAAGAAAACTGTTGTGTCGGCTTTGTCTGTCCGTCCGCACTTTATTCTGCCCGCACTTTTTCTGTTCGCCCTCAGATCTTAAAAACTACGGAGGCTAGAGGGCTGGAAATTGGTATGTTGATCATCCATCCTCCAGTCATCAACCATACCAAATTGCAGCCTTGTAGCCTCATTAGTTTTTACTTTATATAAGGTTAAAGTTAGCCATAATCGTGCTTCTGGCAACGATATATTATAGGCCACCACCGGGCCGTGGTTAAAGTTTCATGGGCCGCAGCTCACACAGCATTAAACCGAGACCACCGAAAGATAGATCTGTTTTCGGTGGCCTTGATTATACGCTGTAGCGGCTGTACAGAAAACTCGATTGGGCCGAAGAAGCTTCGGCGCATTTTTTACTTGTTAATCTTCTTGAAGATTATCTATGCAACTGATGCGATGGATTGTTGCATGAAAACTAAGGGGTAGGAGAAGGTGTGAGGAGAAGAAGCATGCGAGACAGCATAGCTTGTGCTCATACCGTGAGCAGCGGTGCTCGATGAAGCCAAGTTGTAGAAGCAATGGTAGTAGCATTGCATCGGTATTATATATGAAAAGTGGATTTTAGGGCAAGCATAACGTTACTTTATAATCTCAGATCTTACGGCTCCCGGCTCTGCATTATTTTAACAAACAAATACTACCTGAACCCGACCTTGAGATGAAAGGAACATTAGTAAATTAATCATTGGAAGATTTTACTGCCTCAAGGATAAGGTTGTAATATCTCGATAGTTTACCGGTAATGAACTCCAATGGCCCCTAAATAAGTATACAGAATGAAGGTACCTTGGACCGATTTTCGCGAATGGAAGAAATGTCTCTCAGAGTTTGGTTGTGCTGACTCAGTCTTGTATTGCCGTATGACGGTACAATTACCCTAGCACATAAATAAACAAGTAAAAAATGCACCGAAATTGCTTCGGCGCAATCGAGGAGTTTTCTGTACCGCGTATAATCAAGGTCACCGGAAAACAGATCTGACTTTCGGTGATCCGGTATAGTTGCATGAGCCGCCGCCCATGAAACGGTTCGGTGAAAATTCATTGAGGCCAGAGGGCTGCACTTGCGGCGTTTGATGACTGGAGGGGTGCATGATCACCATACCACTTTGCAGCCCTCATCCTAAGTAGTTTTTAACAGATCTGAGGGCGGACAGAAAAAGTGCTGACGGACGGACAAAGCCGGCACAATAGTTTTCTTTTACAGAAAACTGAAATGGAATACAATCTAGCATGGAGTCATTCATACCTCATATAAAGTTTCTCGGACCTAAGCTGCAATCCTCTTCGCGAGTAGTGACATCAGTATACCTCAAGTGGTACACTGCAGGCATTACTAAAGGGTGTCTGCAGCGTCCCTTCGACCCCTAGCTGCTCCTACTTTTCAGTCTTATACTTTATCTCCATTCCCACTCCCTTTCCACAGATTTAATGTCCAGCACCTCTAACTGTTGCTTCTCAGAGCTTGAGGTGTTTACTCCATGTTCCACCCTCAGATCCTTATACTTTATATTCTCTCTTTTCTCGATCTCTTTATCTTGCTGTCCAGCTCCCTTTTTCACTATCTTTAGCGCTGAATGCCAAAAGCGTCTTGTAATTGGCTTAATAACTTAAATTTTATAAAATCATTCAACTAAGCTGCAACGAATATTACACAATAAGTAAACTAAAAAAAAAGTAGAGTAAAAGTTGAGATTAAATAGTTTAAGAAATTCATTTCTTCTTGCAAAGCCCCTACTTCTTCCATGCTGTTTCGTAACACCCATCCGGGTGCCTCTTCTCATATTCAATAACCCTTAGATTGCAGAGTTCAGTTGAAGTTCCTATTTCTTATCTGTTGATATCTGGAAATCTTTTTTTGCTTCGGTTTTCCCTGACTTCCACCACTCATGTATGGTACAGATATCATTGGAAATGAGATTTGAGGAATCCAACAGTCTACGAAAATATTTACAAAGCAATATTCACTTGTCTGTTCTTCAGAACAAACTGCCAGGGATTAAAGTCTTATTAACATTTTAGAATATAAAATCCAGACTTTACTTTTTTTATTTTCTAAAGATATGATATTTCAAAAAAGAAATGATATGTACGAAATATACAAATATCAATTTAAGTTCATGTGAGACATTCATCTGTGTGATAACTCAGCTTTACGCAATTTGCCATTAACTCCTTTATTAGTCTGTACACTAAAAGTAAATAAGTAGATTAGATAAATAATCAAACAAGCAAACCACCCAAGAGAGAGAGAGAGAGAGAGAGAGAGAGAGAGAGAGAGAGAGAGAGAGAGAGAGAGAGAGAGAGAGAGAGAGAGAGAGAATAAATTTAAGAGGACGTTCACAATACCACAAAGATTGAAAATAAGAATCGTGTACCCATTATTTTAGTGTGCAGTGAACGAAGCATAGCACACAAAAAATGGTAACGAAAATAGAGAGAGAGAGAGAAAAAAAGTCCATTATGACAAAAAAAAATCTCCCATTACGAACATTTGATATGCAGCAAACAGTAGCGGTAAATCACCCATAATTGCTTTTTATTGTTGAAAGGCTGACCTTCGCCGAAAGACGTATGACTTAATTCCATGACACGTGAGATATAAACGTTCCTTCCCATTATTCGTCTTTTATTCTTTATTCTCCTCCTCCTCCTCCTCCTGCGTTTCCTCTCCGGTGGCGCTCACGGACCCTGTGACGGCCCCGACGAGATTATCCCGCCCGAAACACCTCATGGGCCTGAGACATGCGACTCCCTCCGACGGGTCCGCCTTTCTTAGAAGAAGAAGAAGAAGAAGAAGAGGAGGAGGAGGAGGAGGGATGATGAAGTAGGAGAAATAGAAGAAGCGGGATGGTGAAGAAGGAGAAATAGAAGAAGAGAGATAATGAAGAAGCATAAATAGAAGTAGAGGGACGATGATGAAGAAGGAGAAATAGAGGAAGAGTGGTGATGATGAAGGAGTAGAAATAGACGGAGAGGGATGAAGAATGAGAAATAGAAGGAGAGAATGATGAAGGAGAAATAGGAGAGGGATGATAAAGGAAAAGTAGAAGGAGAGGGATGATGAAAAAGCATAAATAGAGGAAGAGGGATGATGATGAAGAAGGAGAAACAGAAGAAGAGTGATGATGAAGGAGCAGAAATAGAAGGAGAGGGATGATGAAGGAGAAATAGAAGGAGAGGGATGATGAAGAAGCATAAATATAAGAAGAGGGACAATGATGAAGAAGGAGGGATAGAAGAAGAGTGATGATAAAGGAGTAGAAATAGAAGAGGAGGGATAATTAAGAAGCATAAACAGAAGAAGAGTGATGATAAAGGAGTAGAAATAGAAGAAGAGGGATAATGAAGAAGCATAAGTAGAAGAAGAGGTATGATGAAGAAGGAGAAATAGAAGAAGAGTGATGATGAAGGAGCACAAACAGGAGAGGGATGATGAAGGAGAAATAGAAGGAGAGGGATGATGAAGAAGGAGAAATAGAAGAAGAGGGATGATGAAGGAGTATAAACGGAAGAGGGATGAAGAAGGAGAAATAGAAGAAGAGGGATGATGAAGAAGGAGAAATAGAAGAAGAGGGATGATGAAGGAGTATAAACGGAAGAGGGATGAAGAAGGAGAAATAGAAGAAGAGGGATGATGAAGGAGTATAAACGGAAGAGGGATGATGAAGGAGAAATAGAAGAAGAGTGATGATGAAGAAGGAGAAATAGAAGGAGAGGGATGATGAAGAAGCATAAATAGAAAAAGAGGGATGATGATGAAGGAGAAATAGAGGAAGAGTGATGATGAAGAAGAAACAGAAAAAGAGGGATGATAAAGAAGGAGAAATAGAACAAGAAAGACAAAGAAGACCAGGAAGAAGGAAAAGAGGGAAGACAGAGAACAAGGAGAAAGAGGACGGGAAGGAATGCATGGAAGGCTAATAAAAAAAAATAAAGGGGAAGAAAACAGATAATGAGAAATAATAAGCAGAAGGAAAAGAAAGAAGATAAGTAAGAAAAGTGAGGAGAAAAGTAGGAGGTACAGAAGAAGAGAGAAGGCATGGAAAATAGTATGAGGAGGAGGAGGAGGAGGAGGGAGGAAAAAGGAGGTACGGAAAGATAAGTAGAAGAAAAACGAACGCAAGGAAAAAAGAACAAGATAAAATAAAAGGAAGGCAAAAAGGGGAATGGGAAGGAAGGAAGGAAGGAAGTTAAGGAAGAAGGATGAGGAACAAGAAGAAGAAAAAGACGGATGAGTAACAAGAACTAAAAAGAAATAAGAGAATTAAAAGAACAGCAAGGAAGAAAAAAAGAAGCAAATGAGCGAGAAAAGAAAAATGCAAAAGAACGAAAAAAAGAACGAGGCAAAGGAACAAGGACTTCACACACTCCTACTCTCAATTTAACTTTTATAGATATATATTAAACGAATCATTATTCACATTTATCAAGGTTCCGAATATGACAAAATTCAATTAAAAAGATATTAAACAACAGAAAGCAAATCATTTCTATATTTATGAGATAAAACGGACAGGCAATCCATCATAATTTAGGTAGGAAAAATGGCAAAATTGTATTGAACAGTAAATGCAATATTCACAAAGCAACTCATAATAGTAAGATGGACAAATCACTTCTCCCTATTTAGGTTTTAGTTATAAAGATAAATTGTTTAAACAGCAACTACGCTATAGATAGGTAACATATCTTGCATTCATGAAGATAAAATGGACAGACTCGCCCCTCCCACCCCCAAATTATGCTTAACAGAAATTTTATTACACAGCATTAAGCAGAAGGTCATTCAAGATGGTAAAATGGATAGATCACATTTCCCAGAATTACAATAAACAGAAACTGCATGACAGATATTTAATCATTACCACATCCAAAAGGGCAAAACAGAAAAGATCAACTCTCCCAAATTACACTAAACAGAAATGGAACAATACCCAACTAATTCACTCATAAGAGTGAATCGGCCACATCACCTTCCCGAATTCAAGAAATGGAACACAGGAGAAACCTCGACACGTTTCCAAATCCCACAGCCTTGCTAAAACTGCAGCGGGCAGAAATGGTTGGCCCTTCCCATATTCATAAGGGTTAAATGAACAGATTACCTCCCCCACTGTTCACCCAAATCGAATCTTGCAGCCATTCCCAAATTCCAGAGCCTTCCAGGTGTCAGCAGCTGCTGGAAGGCCGAAGGAGGGACCATCGGGTCGCATTACGGTAATGGCTGATCTGTTGGTCGACTATTATTGCTGTCCATAAGATAGTTTCACCTAACCACTAATTTTACGAATGACCGACCCCGTCCCCGATCGTGGGTTGGCGACTTGATGGGGGAAAGGGAGGTGGGAGTGATGGGGAAAGTGGGGGAGGAATGGGAAGGAGGAGGAGGGGGAGGAGAAGGGGTTAGAGTAGGAGTTGTACAGGAAAGGAAGATACATAAGAGGAGACGAATGAGGAGGAGGAGGAGGAGGGGGATTATAGTAGGAGTGGGGTTATACGACAGGAGAGAATGAGGAGGGAAATGATGATGATGATGATGATGAGGATGAGGGCGAGGAGGAGGCGGAGGAGAAAATGGAAGTGAGGAGAAGGTCGAGGAGGGGTTAAAATGGGGTAGGGGTAGTGGATGAAGCGGAAATCATGAAGCGAATCATCTTGTGAGACAATAGGCGAAAAGAGACATCTTGATAATAAATATGGAGAGAGAGAGAGAGAGAGAGAGAGAGAGAGAGAGAGAGAGAGAGAGAGAGAGAGAGAGGAGGACCGTAAAGTATGAGAGGAGAAAATTTGGGAATAAAATTCAGAGAAATGTGGTAATACTGATGTCTAACCTGAAGAAATCGTAATAGTTTTCCTAATAAGAGAAAAGAGACACATAAAAGATAACAAGAGGAATTAAAGCATGCAGCTATACTGTCTAATATCTACAAGAAGAAAACGAAGGAGATTTCCCATAAAGAGAAAAATGAATAACAGAAAGCGAAGAAAAAGAGAGATTTCCCATAAAGAGAAAGATGAATAATAGAAAGCGAAAAATAACAGTTTTATATATGTTACAAATAAAAGAATTAAATTGTATACCAAAGTTTAATTTACATTTCTAACTACCATTTTTTCTTAATATTAAAAATTGCCTTACTCAGTCTGCGAGGATTAACATGGCTGTGTAAACAGCCATATGTTAATAATAATATTAACATAAAAATTATGTTAATATTGTTTGATTATAGAAATTTAAAAATTCCACAGTGATAGATGTTTATTAACTCCTGTTGATCATCAGGATCTATAACACTCTCTACAAGTGCTTCCTTGCCTTAAGGCGATGAGGAAATTTGTAAAAATGTATAGAAGTAAAAAATATAAAGGATATCACAACTTCAGAAGTTTTACACATAATTATTTTATGTGTTTTTTAAGATAAATATGATTATGAACATGATGATGTTGATAGCAGTAATAATAATAATAGTGATGATATCAGTATCAATTATGACAGCATTACATAGCAAGAGAGAGAGAGAGAGAGAGAGAGAGAGAGAGAGAGAGAGAGAGAGAGAGAGAGAGAGAGAGAGAGGCAAGTGGGGGGGGGAGAGAGGGGAGAGAGATTGTCACGACATGAGATTCCTGCAGGTGAATAATCTTAGGTACAAGTACATGTTTACGACTACGAAAACAAATTTAGCATACATAAATATATGAGGAAAACACACACATACAAAGATACATACGCGCACGTGCACACACACAAATATATATAATTATATATATAATACATATATATGTATTTATATATATAAAATATATACATAAATACACATATATAATTATATATATATATATATATATATATATATATATATATATATATATATATATATATATATATATATATATATATATACGAAATTTTTAACACAGTGAATTTTATACAATCATGGAGCTACAAATGTTGTGATATCCAATTCACGCTACTTCGGGAGTATTCCCGATGGAGAATTATCACTGAAGGGAATTCTATAAGTGATAAATGGATCAGTACTGCCGGGTCTCGATCCTCGAAACAACATTATATATATATATATATATATATATATATATATATATATATATATATATATATATATATATATATATATATATATATATATATATATATTATATAATAATTTTTAGGTTAAAGTCCACTGTGCATTCTGCTTTTTTTTTATTGCCCTCTGGCTAAGAAACATAAGGGCATTGGTTCGTCCAACTGGGCCATGAACTTAAAAATAAAAAGCTTTAGGCGTCCGTTGTACAATAAGTTAGTTTCTAAGATGATTCACCTGCAACGTAAAAAAAAAATCAAGGTGTTCGGTGCTTTTTTTTATTAGTTGTTTATCAATCTTACCATGACGTTACTTTATTCCTGCTTTGGCTGGAGGCAGATGGTATCCTTGAAGAATCTATTCTTCCTATTTAAAAAAAAAAAAAACCAACAATAATTCAGCGAAATAAAACTACTTTTATATGCCATTGTACTATCACATCACGTTCGCATAGGACAGTCTAGGTCAAGGGTTATATCATGTTAGGTCAGGTCATACCACAGTCAGTTGACACAGGAAAATTCGACAGCAAATTGTCGCAAATTCTAGAAAAACGTAGCGAAGTACTTTTATCATTTATCACACTAAAAACAAAAATAAAAAAAAAACTCTTCTGGCAATCGTGATATTTTACCTTACAGCAACTAATTGCGAAGCAGCCATTACTCACCATTAATCCCTGCCCCGTTCACGTTTTAGGGCCTCTCTTTAAGGGTATGAGGTACATTTAAGGGCGATTTTAAGGAAAAGTCGTGCGGCGCCTCCAAGTTATGGCTCATTACGGCAAGGCGGGAAAAATAAAGCCAAGGAAAAGATAAAGGAATTGGCTGGCCCTTACCGTAAAAATGTTCACCCGCCCTACAACGGCCCCCCCGACCCCCCCGCACCTCCTCTCTCTTTCTTGCAGTTTTTTTTTTCTTTTCGGATGTGCAAAGTGCTTGTTTTATTTCCACTTTTATTATAGTCGTGGTTATGCAACAATTACCTCCTCTTTGACAAAGGCTTTGCTGAATAAACGAAGACACGGGTTAGCGATGCAAACGCTTGTAAACAGCTTGTTTTCTGTGCTTAAGACTAATTGAAAACAAGCAACCGAGTTTTCCGTACAGCGTATAATCAAGGCCTCTGTATGATGCTGTATGAGCTGCCGCCCATGAAACTTTAACCACGGCCAGGTGGTGACCTGTCCTTTTTCGTTGCCAGACGCACGATTATGCATAAATTTAACCTTAAATAAAATAAAAACTACCGAGGCTAGAGGGCTGCAATTTGGTATGTTTGATGTTTGCAGTGTGGATGATCAGCATACCAATTTGCAACCCTCTAGCATCAGTAGTTTTCAAGACCTGAGGGCGGCCAGAAAAAGTGCGGACGGACAGACAAAGCCGGCACGATAGTTTTCTTTTACAGAAGACTAAAAACAGCATGGGTTGCTGATGCAAATGTTCTTCAACAGATTGTTTTTATCTATTGCTGACACGTATCCAAATAAAAGAATTCACAACTCAGCTAACTATGCTAATGTTTAAAAACGATCTATCTTTCTGTGGCGGCACAAAAAACTGAGAAAATTCTTCACTTGTAATGGGCAATGATTCATTTTAAAATTCAACATATCCATTAATGTCTAGGTGAGCTGGTTGTGGATATGTTGAACTTTAAGACGAAGCAGTGCCAATTGTAATGGCAGAATTTTTCCACCTTTTTTGTGCCGGCACAGAAAGATAGATATATACTAGATATATAGAAATATACTTTCGGTATATTTTCCTGAAGGCTTCAAGCGTCCACAGAATTTCCTTCTTAACTGATTGCCATACTTGTTTATCAGACACTATAGCATTATGATTGCTTTAAGTCCTTGTCAACACACAATGATGAAGAAAGAGGATCTGTATAGGTATATATACAGATGCTTTTTCTTCATCATTGTTTACTGACAAGGATTTAAGCAATCATAATGTTATAGTGCTTAATAAATATATACTCTTATGTCCTTAGGGTAAATATGGGTGGTGTCCTGTCTGGATGTTAGTTAACAAAAAAGTAGTTGGGGCTTTATATATATATATATATATATATATATATATATATATATATATATATATATATATATATATATATATATATATATATATATATATATATATATATATATATATATAATTTAAATGTTGTATATATATATATATATATATATATATATATATATATATATATATATATATATATATATATATATATATATACATATACATACATACATACATACACACACATTATAAAGCCCCAAACTACTTCTGGTGTCAACTTACGACGTCCAGACGATACACCACCCATATTTACCGTAAGAACATAATGATCGTGCGAGACGAGCTAATAAGGGGACCTGGGGAGGAAACAGCGCCTGACAAATTTCTGCGGCGGAATCAGGACATTTTGACCGGGAATAAGTACGGAAATGGTCGACGGGAATATTTTCATGAGTAAATGGATGGATTCACGTGTTCATGTGTGTGTGTGTGTGTGTATGTGCACCACGTTTGTTTGTGCGGGTGTATGTGCGTCGTTGCTTACTTGTGCACATTTGCGATCAGGGTTCAAGGTTTTAATTATTTATACACGTTTGCTTTGTGCTTGCATGCGCTCATGAGTATTTCTTTCGGTACATACCTACGTATGTTTGTGTGTGTGAGCATGTTTGTTTGAGCGCATGTGTGTGCGTGTGTTTGTGGGCTTATCTGGTGCGCGTGTGTGTTTGTATGGGTGTAAGTGACTCGCGTTTGTGAGCGCGAGTAATGAAAAGTTTTGCCAAGTGCTACAGTTTTCGGTAAGATCATCACCACTCTTCAATAATCGCGAAAGCTCTTCGAAGCTCTTTGGGTAAGCTCACCCAACTCGCTGAAAAAGCTTAACCAAGCTCCCTGGAAAAGCTCTTGAAGAACCTGAGAAAGTTCTTTGAAACTCTTTGAGTAAGCTTTCCACCTAACTCTGCTGAAAAGCTTTAACCAAGCTCCCTGGAAAAGCTCTTGAAGAACCTGAGAAAGTTCTTTGAAACTCTTTGAGTAAGCTCACCCAACTCGCTGAAAAAGCTTAACCAAGCTCCCTGGAAAAGCTCTTGAAGAACCTGAGAAAGTTCTTTGAAACTCTTTGAGTAAGCTCACCCAACTCGCTGAAAAATCTCAACCAAGCTGACTGACAAGGTTCTCCTAAGCCCCATAAGAAGGCTCTCCCGAGCCCGCAGCAAATGAATCTCCTAAACCCTAAGAGCTTCCAAAGCTTTCTATGGTGGGTATCTAAAGTCACCTGAGAAGGCTCTACGAAGCACCCTGAGGAAGTTCCCTTTATAAAATCACTGAGAAGGTTCTCAAAATCTATCAGCAAAGGCTCTCCCTAACCCCCTGGGAAAGGTCTCCTAAGCCACCTGAAAAGGGTCTCTGAAAATGGTCTCCCAAAATCCCAGAGAAAGTTCTCAGAAATTCCCTGAAAGCTCCCCAAACCCCCTGGGAAGGCTCTCCAAAGGACCCTGAAAAAGCCCTCCGAAGCCGCCCGAGAAAGATTCCTGAAGACCCCAGAAAAAGATTCCGAGAGCCCTATGAAATGTTTCCCCTAAGCTCCAGGTTATTTTTTATTCATATATTTGTACTACATTAAAAGTTCGTATTTGTGGGTTTTATTCCCTCGGCTAGCGAGGTTATAAGGTTTCGACAGTTTGACTGTACTAGGCATAATTACGCAAAAAATTTAGTAGAATTTTATGAAAATGTTACCAAAGGTGGGCCTCGTGACTGCCAACAAGTGGTTATATTTTGGGAGACATCCGAGAAAAGGAACCTTTAGCAGGGGCTGAAGGTGGAGTGTACTTCGGTGAAAGGTCAAATTTAGCGGATGTTTGCTGTCTCTGAACTCTTTTGTTTCTCAATTGAATATCTACGTTATTGTGAAGTATTTTTGCATCATTACCATTACTACTCTTGTTTCTCTTGCACTTAGCCTTAACCACTCAATGTTCCGTTTGTTAGAAACCCTGAATGTGACGGGTTATCATTATTTTATTGTTACTATCTGGCCAGCTAATGTTAGAGACACCTGGTTTATTCCAGAAAATTTACGATGCATGTAATATCGCAAGAGTAGGTTAACCTCTGATATGGTTGCTGAGAGAGAGAGAGAGAGAGAGAAAGAGAGAGAGAGAGGACGAATTCTAGAAGCAATTTTACTGGAAGGTCATAAGAAATAAATAGAAAAATCGATAACTTCAAAGAGAACAGCCCAAATTATCATCGGCTTCAGAGAGAGAGAGAGAGAGAGAGAGAGAGAGAGAGAGAGAGAGAGAGAGAGAGAGAGAGAGAGAGAGAGAGAGAGAGAGAGAGAGGACGAATTCTAGAAACATTTTTTCTGGAACGTCATAAGAAATAAATAGAAAGATCGATAACTCAAAAAAGAACAGACCAAATTATCATCGGCTTCAGAGAGAGAGAGAGAGAGAGAAAGAGAGAGAGAGAAAGAGAGGACGAATTCTAGAAGCAATTTTACTGGAAGGTCATAAGAAATAAATAGAAAGATTGATAACTTCAAAGAGAACAGGCCAAATTATCATCGGCTTCAGAGAGAGAGAGAGAGAGAGAGAGAGAGAGAGAGAGAGAGAGAGAGAGAGAGAGAGAGACGAATCCAGAAACATTTTTTCTGGAAAGGTCATAAGAAATAAGTAAAGATGATAACTTCTGTAGAGAACAGACCAAATTATTATCGGTATTTCAGAGAGAGAGAGAGAGAGAGAGAGAGAGAGAGAGAGAGAGAGAGAGAGAGAGAGAGAGAGAGAGAGAGAACGAATACTAGAAACATTTTTTCCGGAAGGTATTAAGAAATCAATAGAAAGATCGATAACTTCAGAGAGAACAGACCAAATTATTATCGGCTAAAGAGAGAGAGAGAGAGAGAGAGAGAGAGAGAGAGAGAGAGAGAGAGAGAGAGAGAGAGAGAGAGAGAGAAAAGGAGGAGGTAGGGGAGACAGAAACAGAGAGAGAGAGAGCATATGAATTTTCTCTGGACTCAAGGCTATCAAAGATAACGTATCATTTGGCATAAGATGCTTATCCGGAGGTGATAATTATTCCCGTAGCAATTTCCCCAGCCTTTTGAATTACTGGCCAAGGCGTGCCGTGAGTCTGCTCTTTTGTGCTTCATTGGTTAAGGGAATCTTGCCCCGTCATCCTGATGGAAAACATGAAGAAGAAGAAGAAGAAGAAGAAGAAGAAGAAGAAGAAGAAGAAGAAGAAGAAGAAGAAGAGGAAGAAGACGAGAAAAAACGAGTTTTGGGGGACTTTTCAGTCTTACCTAAATTTGAAAACAATGTTTACATTTTTCGTGGAATCTTGTGGATGTTTATTGTTCTGTTATTTATTATGCAAAAGGTTTCGATATCCTGATGGAAACCACGAAGAAGAAGAAGAAGAAGAAGAAGAAGAAGAAGAAGAAGAAGAAGAAGAAGAAGAAGAAGACGAGGAATAACGAGTTTTGGGGGACTGTTCAGTCTTTCCTAAATTAGAAAACAATGTTTACATTTTCGTGGAAACGTTTGGATGTTTCTTTTTCTATTATTTATTAAGTAAAAAATGTTCGAACATCTAATCTCATTTTCTTGAGGATAATTGATTATCTGTTGTTCAGTTATTATTTGGAAGTTTTCAAATATTTATTATTTCAGGAATTCTTATATGGAGGTTGTCGCTCGGTACAAAATGAGAGAATGCTTACAATTTTTTGGTAGAGTTCTATTGTCTTACTGTTTATGCTCTGAAAAATTTTTGGCCTGTCGAAATTAGCAAAAAATTCTTGAATTTTTCTTGAGATTACAATGAATTTTATTATTATTACTAATTTTCAACTTTTCGGTCCACCATAATTTGAAACCAATGCTCAATTCATTCTTTCATGTTAATAAAGATCTATTGCTCTTATAAATTGTTTAGTAGTTTTATGAATATCTAATGTGTTCTTTCGTATTTTCGGAAGCTTTTTGTCCCATCAAAACGAGAAAAGAATGTTTAAAATTTTCGAAAGGTTGTATGAATTTTATTGTTATACTTTTTCGTTTCCTCTTCGGCTCTGATCTCTTACGTGCTATCGTTAAAGAGGGCAGTAAGAAAACTGGTAAAACTTTAAAAAAAAATAAAAAAATAAACCAATATCTAACCTTATTTACCAGGAGTCACCCGAAAAATTGTTATTCGTTAAATAAGACGTGTGAGAATAATGGTAGATTCTATAAAAACAATTAAAAAATGCACCAAAGTTCATTGGCGCAATCGAGTTCTTTCTGTATAGCGGGGAATAAAGTCCACCGAAAATGGATCTATCTTTCGGTGGTCCTGGTGTAATGCTGATGATTGCGGCCTCATGAAACTTAACTACGGCCAGGTGGTGGCCTGTCCTATATCGTCAGGAGCACGATTATGGCAAACTTTAATTCAATAAAATAAAATTATTTAGGCTAGAGGGGCTGCAATTTGTATGTTTGATGATTGAGGGTGATGATCAACATACCAATTTCCAGTCTAGCCTCAGCAGTTTTTAAGATCTGAGGGCGGACAGAAAAAGTGCTGACGGACAGACAAAGCCGGCAAAATAGTTTTCTTTTACAGAAAACTAAAAACGACAAAACTGATTGGTTATATTAAGCAAGGACTCGCACCCTTGTTTTCCTGGGTTCATATGGATTTCATTTAATTTTCCTCATCTTTACTTGATTTTACATCTGTATTTTCGTAACTGGAGATGAACAAGCATGTCTATTCGTTCGCCTTGCTGCTAGCTTTTAAATCTCGTACTGCTGTTGATTTTTTCGACTCTTGGTTTTTTAAGACTGCATTTTCTTCGTTTTAGTTTTCTGAAAAGAAAACCAACGTGCCGGCTTTGTCTGTCCTTCAGCACTTTTCTTCTCCTCGCACTTTAAAAACTACTGAGGCTAGAGGGCTGCAAATTGGTATGTTGATCATCCACCCTCCAATCATCAAACATACCAAATTGCAGCCCTCTAGCCTCAGTATTTTCATTTTATGTAAGGTTAAATTTAGCCATAGTCGTGCTTCTGGCAACGATATAGGATAGGCCACCACCGAGCCGTGGTTAAAGTTTCACGGGCCGCGGCTCATACAGCATTAAACCGAGACCAAAGAAAGACAGATCGATTGCGCCGAAGAAACTTCTACGTATTTTCTTCTTTTTTTCATTGAGAAATTCAACTGAGATCGAAAGGAAAGAACAGGGAATCTAGCTTCATTTATTGCCTGACCAAGGAGGTTATATATTTTATCAAGTTTGTTTGCTTGGTTGCCTTTTTGTCTTTTGCTAACATCATCTTACAAAATGTTACGGACGGATTTTCCCGAGATTTTTACCAAAGGGAGGCCTAGTAGCTAGCAAATAGATCATGAGAGAGATGGGAACTCGACTTTTGGGTAGCAAGGACCTTTTGCTCAGACGTTCTGGGCACAAGCAACCAAAACCCTACGCACCCTCCCCGTAGTACACTTGGCATAGGAGTTAAATCTTTACTCTTCTCGGGGAACCGGCTTGGTGTTCTGTATTTTCCTTGACCCTAGTAATATTTTACTCGGATCACGAAAGCTAACCGTTTCTGGCCAATAAAAATGTCCTCACAGAAGTTTGGAGGTGTTCCGTCTCTGAGATCATTCTTATCAAAATAGTTGAACCATACCACTGAGCCGACTATCAGCTCTCATAGGGCTGGCCCGAAGGATCTGAATGAAATACTGTACCAGGTTTAGCTCAGGGGCCAAGCGCTGGGACCAAATGGGTCATTCGGTGTGGTGATGAATAAATGAAAATGAAACTAAAAACTGAGCAAAGGCTTTTACACTGAAGCACACGCACACAATAAATACAGTTACTCATGTTTCAATACACACATACACTTAAAAAAAATAAATAAAAAATTAAAACTCAGAATAAGTAACATTTAAAATTTTGTTTTTATTAAATTCATTAAACATCCTATAGGTTTTCGTATTTTCATTATTTATTTTTATATCTTATTAATTAAATTACAGTCCTTTATGAATATTAAAAATTGGAATGACGGAAAATATAGAAGGTTCTGACATAATTTCCATCTCTGAGACTTACTATTACGACTATCTTAGAGATGTTTGTGCTGTAATGCTACTATTGCCTTGATTACTATTACCTTGGCTATTGTTTTTACTATTGAGAAAGACAGACGAACAATTGCGTTCCACTCGACAGTAGAAGAAAAAACCTATTAAGTGAAATTCGTTTAAAACCCCCATTAAGTGAAATTCGTTTCTGCTTTCTTTCTGTAACAGAAAACAGAAACAAATGTCACTTAATTGGTGCTTTTCTCATATTGTTATTATCCCAGATATTTTGAGTCTTAATCTTATTATTATTAGATATTTTTGCAGTGAGGATTCACTTTATTATCATTGTTTTAGGGATATTTTAGCATCTTATTATTATTATTATTTACGAGCTAAATGGTGTGTGCCACGCTGCGCTGGAACCCGGCGCTGCCCGTCAGGCCTCCCCTACCCTTCCAATCCCCTACCTACCCCGTCCCCACCTAGGGCGGATAAACAGGTTTGCAAGAGGAGAGTGAATGTGTCATGTCTCCCCCTACCTTCCCGGTCCCCTATTTACTCCTGCCTCAACCCGGGCGGACAAACAGCTTTGCAGGAGAGGGTGGATGCGGGCTGCGCCCCTACCCTCCCGATCCTTTGCCTATCCCGCCCCCACCCGTGGCGGACAAACAAGATAGATCCACACGGGTTTTATTATCGTTTATTATTGCTACATGAAATCCGCTCCGACTTCATACGCGAATTCTCCGTTCTTTAAACCTGTTTTTTTTTTCTTTCCTTGACGAGGTACCTGTCGTGCTATTCGGTAATGACGCATCGTTGCCGGTTTATTGCAAATCATTGGTTACATTCGTTTGCCAAATATGCGTACCCTTACCATTTATTTCCTACTCGTAGCCCGAAAAGCAATAACAACATAAAAAATAAAAGATACATATATACATACACACACACACTATATATATATATACATATATATATTAACAATAATGTAAATACGTACATCTGAATTTAACGTTTAGAATACAATCACAATAATAATGCTGATGATAACAGTAATTGCAAAACAACATTAACATGAGCTGGAAAAAATCAATGTTATTGTTTTTATGAATTCAATAATAATAATAATAATAATAACAATAATAATAATAATAATAATAATAATAAATCGATAGAAAATCAATTTAACGTTGCCATTATCATTAATGGACTTTTATTAAATAATTTAATGTTACTTATATATAATGATATAAGGTATATATATATATATATATATATATATATATATATATATATATATATATATATATATATATATATATGTATATATATATTATATATATGTATGTATATATATATTATATATATGTATATATATATTTATACATTACATATATGTATATACATATATCTGTATATATAATATATATATATATATATATATATATATATATATATATATATATATATATATATATAAAACTGTATGAAAACTAACGCTGTTAATAGTTTTCTGCAGCTAAAAGGAAGATACTAAAGTAATTCTTATTCTGAAGAAAATGAAGAATCAGAAAACGTGCAAAACTCAAGCTATGAAGCAGTAGCGACTGTAAGCGCCAGAAAATTCAAAGAATCATGTAACGAGAGTCACAATTTTTCAGCATAGTTACTTGGACAACATGAAAACTTTATTCTGCTCTTTCATCTTATGGAAACGACTGGTTTTCAGTACGCCTGATGGACAAATCATGTAAAGAAAGCGATTGGAGAATGGTACTTTGATAATTTGTAATATAAGGTGACCGTGAAGAAGTGAAAACTAACTTAAGTCTTTGAAAATTGAGGCTCTCACGAAAGTTAAAAGCAAATTTGGCAAATTTGTTCCTTGAGAATTTTGGAACATGGAGTGAAAATTTTGTGCAAGGCAATTTTGACGTAGGAAAAAAATCTAGTTTTAAAGCTATTAAATCAAAACTTTTTAAAACGAAGATTGTATAGAAACGCAGAGCTTTGAGAATTTTGTAATGTAAGGTCAGTATTTCATACAAGGACTATTTAACGAAATTATTACAAAAAGCAGACAATAAGAATGGCATAGAGTAACCTGGTGCTTTGGAATTGTTTTCAACACATGGTACAATTTTTTAATCGATAGGATTTTCCCGATGCAAAAATCATTTCTAAAAGAATGCTAATAACGGGTTTTACGTAGCTTGATACAGAATTCACTGTAAGAAAAGCCACTAATTTAATAACTTAATGCCACTGGAATTTTTCAACACAAGGTGCAACTTTTATATAAACTGACTTTGAAAGTTCAGATTATATTATTTATAAAAAAAACTTACTTTCATGTATTGTGGTAACTTGATCACTTGAGAGTTATGTAACGTAAGGGGAAATTTTTCGTGAAAAGTAACGTTGTTTCTTAGTTTCTTGATCCAAGAATTCCCGACTTAATTCTCAGCAGGTATCTCTTGTAAATTTTCGGACCTTCGCCCCTGTCCCCTGTGACCTGATGCTGGGTATAAATTATTAAAGATTTAAGGCTTACTCAGTATAAAGACATTCGACAATGAATAATATCGATTTACTTTTAGATTGCAACAACTATAATGCAGTTACTCTGCAATGCTCCAATCCCAACTCTCTCTCTCTCTCTCTCTCTCTCTCTCTCTCTCTCTCTCTCAGCAGACCAATGTACATTTTCGTCAGCCGTAACGCGCCCCTTGGGAAACCCACCCACTTGCGAAACTCATGGGG